>NW_027175282.1:0-300000 GCF_028021215.1 Eschrichtius robustus
TAGGTGAGGTGGGGTGATGCATAAAACAAGGGTTTCAAATTCGCTCAGATACTGTTCCATACACCCAATATGTAATAGACAAGACCTACTCCTTGCTCAGTGAACTGGACTCAACAACCCCTATTCACCGCACAAGAATATATGTGACTAGTAAGAATCGTAAAACCTATGTATTGATATCTCTCTGGAAGTGTGTCAAGTGGGTGTAAAGCTGCATAAACACAGCCGTGAAAAGCAGCTAAACCCCATTATAAAAATAAATTACTTTTAAAACCTGTAAAACAAAGACAGTGAAAGAGAGAGAAATTCTTAAAAATTCGTTCAGGAGCTGTGATGCAACCTGGATTGACCATATCTAGACCCACACCTGGATGAGACATAAGGGTGGACACTCTTGGGGCTGAGAGGTTGGGTGAGGTTGGGTGAGCAAACTCAGACCCTTTAAAGTAGTACTGCGTGGTACCCATCCCATGGGTCCCAAATCTCCAGGTTCAAGGGCATCTTCCTACATCGAAAACATGCATGAGAAACCCAGAAGATGGTACACCGTGTGATTTTGAAAGGTTTCTAAAACGCACCCAATTTCTCATCTCCTTGTGCTCGGGTTCGCCTTTCCAGCTACTTTACTAGCAATCTCCCTACTTGGAGAATCAGCACCTTTAAGCTCCTGTTCCCTACAGGTTGCAATTTGTCCTGAGGATGAACGGGAAGAGGGGCAACCAATGAGAGACTAGATCTAGGTGTTGGGACAGGCACAGGTCACTCTATTTTCCCATCAGGAAGAAGAATTAACCACAGGCTCAGCCTGCCGCCAGGAACCAGAATAGGGCCTGAGGCAATCCCGCGCTTTTGCGGCCAGCTCCCAAAAAAGCGAGTTGAAAAATGGAGCTCAGGGACACTGCAATTCACAAACCCGCAGAGTTATAAATGATAACTCTCATCCACAGATATATTGAGGGAAGGCAACGAAGAGGATTTGAAAGCAAGGCAGAATTGCAGGAAACAGATTTCAGGAGGTAGATTCGAATCGCCTTTAAAGCACATGAAAAGCGGCAAAACGTCGACAATGATGCCCTTGGCCAAAAAGGGCGTATGCGTTTTTTCCTGAATATATTCAGGAAAAAACGCATACGCCCTTTTTGGCCAACCAAGCAACCTGGAAAGGCAAATCAGCGCTACAAAGAGGTCTCGCTTCCCATCGGTCAAAAGGGCCATGCTGCAAAAAGTGTCAAAACCAGAAATGCAGGACAGGCCATGGAGAAATGGCAGCCTTGCTACGCTGATGGGCGGGATGTAAATTGCCAACAGCCACTCTGGAGAAGTGTACGGAGTGTCCTGAAACATCGAAAAAACACAGCTTAGGGAGCATAGGGCACGTCCACTCATGGGCGTATAAATTGGGAAAACTAAAAATCAGCAAGACACAGGCACCCCAATGTTTAGGGCTGCTATGTTGACAAGAACCTCCACTTCATGACACCTTAAATATCCCAGGAAAGAGAAAAATGGATAAAGAAGTTGTGGTCCTTATGTACAAAGGAATATCACTCAGACATGAAATCAATGTCATAAGGCTAGTAGAAGCAAGATGAGTGGATTTAGGTACGACGATTCTAAGTGAAATAAGTGACACAGAAAAAGACACTTATCATAAGCTATCACTTATAGAGGGAATGTAAAAACCGCTACACCTGAACTGAATTACAAAACAGAACAGAGTCACACGTTTAGAAAACACACTATGGCTGCTTAACGGGAAAGGTGAGGTGGGGTGATGCATAAAACAAGGGTTTCAAATTCGCTCAGATACTGTTCCATACACCCAATATGTAATAGACAAGACCTACTCCTTGCTCAGTGAACTGGACTCAACAACCCCTATTCACCGCACAAGAATATATGTGACTAGTAAGAATCGTAAAACCTATGTATTGATATCTCTCTGGAAGTGTGTCAAGTGGGTGTAAAGCTGCATAAACACAGCCGTGAAAAGCAGCTAAACCCCATTATAAAAATAAATTACTTTTAAAAACCTGTAAAACAAAGACAGTGAAAGAGAGAGAAATTCTTAAAAAATTCGTTCAGGAGCTGTGATGCAACCTGGATTGACCATATCTAGACCCACACCTGGATGAGACATAAGGGTGGACACTCTTGGGGCTGAGAGGTTGGGTGAGGTTGGGTGAGCAAACTCAGACCCTTTAAAGTAGTACTGCGTGGTACCCATCCCATGGGTCCCAAATCTCCAGGTTCAAGGGCATCTTCCTACATCGAAAACATGCATGAGAAACCCAGAAGATGGTACACCGTGTGATTTTGAAAGGTTTCTAAAACGCACCCAATTTCTCATCTCCTTGTGCTCGGGTTCGCCTTTCCAGCTACTTTACTAGCAATCTCCCTACTTGGAGAATCAGCACCTTTAAGCTCCTGTTCCCTACAGGTTGCAATTTGTCCTGAGGATGAACGGGAAGAGGGGCAACCAATGAGAGACTAGATCTAGGTGTTGGGACAGGCACAGGTCACTCTATTTTCCCATCAGGAAGAAGAATTAACCACAGGCTCAGCCTGCCACCAGGAACCAGAATAGGGCCTGAGGCAATCCCGCGCTTTTGCGGCCAGCTCCCAAAAAAGCGAGTTGAAAAATGGAGCTCAGGGACACTGCAATTCACAAACCCGCAGAGTTATAAATGATAACTCTCATCCACAGATATATTGAGGGAAGGCAACGAAGAGGATTTGAAAGCAAGGCAGAATTGCAGGAAACAGATTTCAGGAGGTAGATTCGAATCGCCTTTAAAGCACATGAAAAGCGGCAAAACGTCGACAATGATGCCCTTGGCCAAAAAGGGCGTATGCGTTTTTTCCTGAATATATTCAGGAAAAAACGCATACGCCCTTTTTGGCCAACCAAGCAACCTGGAAAGTCAAATCAGCGCTACAAAGAAGTCTCGCTTCCCATCGGTCAAAAGGGCCATGCTGCAAAAAGTGTCAAAACCAGAAATGCAGTACAGGCCATGGAGAAATGGCAGCCTTGCTACGCTGATGGGCGGGATGTAAATTGCCAAAAGCCACACTGGAGAAGTGTACGGTGTGTCCTGAAACATCGAAAAAACACAGCTTAGGGAGCATAGGGCACGTCCACTCATGGGCGTATAAATTGGGAAAACTAAAAATCAGCAAGACACAGGCACCCCAATGTTTAGGGCTGCTATTTTGACAAGAACCTCCACTTCATGACACCTTAAATATCCCAGGAAAGAGAAAAATGGATAAAGAAGTTGTGGTCCTTATGTACAAAGGAATATCACTCAGACATGAAATCAATGTCATAAGGCTAGTAGAAGCAAGATGAGTGGATTTAGGTACGACGATTCTAAGTGAAATAAGTGACACAGAAAAAGACACTTATCATAAGCTATCACTTATAGAGGGAATGTAAAAACCGCTACACCTGAACTGAATTACAAAACAGAACAGAGTCACACGTTTAGAAAACACACTATGGCTGCTTAACGGGAAAGGTGAGGTGGGGTGATGCATAAAACAAGGGTTTCAAATTCGCTCAGATACTGTTCCATACACCCAATATGTAATAGACAAGACCTACTCCTTGCTCAGTGAACTGGACTCAACAACCCCTATTCACCGCACAAGAATATATGTGACTAGTAAGAATCGTAAAACCTATGTATTGATATCTCTCTGGAAGTGTGTCAAGTGGGTGTAAAGCTGCATAAACACAGCCGTGAAAAGCAGCTAAACCCCATTATAAAAATAAATTACTTTTAAAAACCTGTAAAACAAAGACAGTGAAAGAGAGAGAAATTCTTAAAAAATTCGTTCAGGAGCTGTGATGCAACCTGGATTGACCATATCTAGACCCACACCTGGATGAGACATAAGGGTGGACACTCTTGGGGCTGAGAGGTTGGGTGAGGTTGGGTGAGCAAACTCAGACCCTTTAAAGTAGTACTGCGTGGTACCCATCCCATGGGTCCCAAATCTCCAGGTTCAAGGGCATCTTCCTACATCGAAAACATGCATGAGAAACCCAGAAGATGGTACACCGTGTGATTTTGAAAGGTTTCTAAAACGCACCCAATTTCTCATCTCCTTGTGCTCGGGTTCGCCTTTCCAGCTACTTTACTAGCAATCTCCCTACTTGGAGAATCAGCACCTTTAAGCTCCTGTTCCCTACAGGTTGCAATTTGTCCTGAGGATGAACGGGAAGAGGGGCAACCAATGAGAGACTAGATCTAGGTGTTGGGACAGGCACAGGTCACTCTATTTTCCCATCAGGAAGAAGAATTAACCACAGGCTCAGCCTGCCGCCAGGAACCAGAATAGGGCCTGAGGCAATCCCGCGCTTTTGCGGCCAGCTCCCAAAAAAGCGAGTTGAAAAATGGAGCTCAGGGACACTGCAATTCACAAACCCGCAGAGTTATAAATGATAACTCTCATCCACAGATATATTGAGGGAAGGCAACGAAGAGGATTTGAAAGCAAGGCAGAATTGCAGGAAACAGATTTCAGGAGGTAGATTCGAATCGCCTTTAAAGCACATGAAAAGCGGCAAAACGTCGACAATGATGCCCTTGGCCAAAAAGGGCGTATGCGTTTTTTCCTGAATATATTCAGGAAAAAACGCATACGCCCTTTTTGGCCAACCAAGCAACCTGGAAAGGCAAATCAGCGCTACAAAGAGGTCTCGCTTCCCATCGGTCAAAAGGGCCATGCTGCAAAAAGTGTCAAAACCAGAAATGCAGGACAGGCCATGGAGAAATGGCAGCCTTGCTACGCTGATGGGCGGGATGTAAATTGCCAACAGCCACTCTGGAGAAGTGTACGGAGTGTCCTGAAACATCGAAAAAACACAGCTTAGGGAGCATAGGGCACGTCCACTCATGGGCGTATAAATTGGGAAAACTAAAAATCAGCAAGACACAGGCACCCCAATGTTTAGGGCTGCTATGTTGACAAGAACCTCCACTTCATGACACCTTAAATATCCCAGGAAAGAGAAAAATGGATAAAGAAGTTGTGGTCCTTATGTACAAAGGAATATCACTCAGACATGAAATCAATGTCATAAGGCTAGTAGAAGCAAGATGAGTGGATTTAGGTACGACGATTCTAAGTGAAATAAGTGACACAGAAAAAGACACTTATCATAAGCTATCACTTATAGAGGGAATGTAAAAACCGCTACACCTGAACTGAATTACAAAACAGAACAGAGTCACACGTTTAGAAAACACACTATGGCTGCTTAACGGGAAAGGTGAGGTGGGGTGATGCATAAAACAAGGGTTTCAAATTCGCTCAGATACTGTTCCATACACCCAATATGTAATAGACAAGACCTACTCCTTGCTCAGTGAACTGGACTCAACAACCCCTATTCACCGCACAAGAATATATGTGACTAGTAAGAATCGTAAAACCTATGTATTGATATCTCTCTGGAAGTGTGTCAAGTGGGTGTAAAGCTGCATAAACACAGCCGTGAAAAGCAGCTAAACCCCATTATAAAAATAAATTACTTTTAAAAACCTGTAAAACAAAGACAGTGAAAGAGAGAGAAATTCTTAAAAAATTCGTTCAGGAGCTGTGATGCAACCTGGATTGACCATATCTAGACCCACACCTGGATGAGACATAAGGGTGGACACTCTTGGGGCTGAGAGGTTGGGTGAGGTTGGGTGAGCAAACTCAGACCCTTTAAAGTAGTACTGCGTGGTACCCATCCCATGGGTCCCAAATCTCCAGGTTCAAGGGCATCTTCCTACATCGAAAACATGCATGAGAAACCCAGAAGATGGTACACCGTGTGATTTTGAAAGGTTTCTAAAACGCACCCAATTTCTCATCTCCTTGTGCTCGGGTTCGCCTTTCCAGCTACTTTACTAGCAATCTCCCTACTTGGAGAATCAGCACCTTTAAGCTCCTGTTCCCTACAGGTTGCAATTTGTCCTGAGGATGAACGGGAAGAGGGGCAACCAATGAGAGACTAGATCTAGGTGTTGGGACAGGCACAGGTCACTCTATTTTCCCATCAGGAAGAAGAATTAACCACAGGCTCAGCCTGCCGCCAGGAACCAGAATAGGGCCTGAGGCAATCCCGCGCTTTTGCGGCCAGCTCCCAAAAAAGCGAGTTGAAAAATGGAGCTCAGGGACACTGCAATTCACAAACCCGCAGAGTTATAAATGATAACTCTCATCCACAGATATATTGAGGGAAGGCAACGAAGAGGATTTGAAAGCAAGGCAGAATTGCAGGAAACAGATTTCAGGAGGTAGATTCGAATCGCCTTTAAAGCACATGAAAAGCGGCAAAACGTCGACAATGATGCCCTTGGCCAAAAAGGGCGTATGCGTTTTTTCCTGAATATATTCAGGAAAAAACGCATACGCCCTTTTTGGCCAACCAAGCAACCTGGAAAGGCAAATCAGCGCTACAAAGAAGTCTCGCTTCCCATCGGTCAAAAGGGCCATGCTGCAAAAAGTGTCAAAACCAGAAATGCAGGACAGGCCATGGAGAAATGGCAGCCTTGCTACGCTGATGGGCGGGATGTAAATTGCCAACAGCCACTCTGGAGAAGTGTACGGAGTGTCCTGAAACATCGAAAAAACACAGCTTAGGGAGCATAGGGCACGTCCACTCATGGGCGTATAAATTGGGAAAACTAAAAATCAGCAAGACACAGGCACCCCAATGTTTAGGGCTGCTATGTTGACAAGAACCTCCACTTCATGACACCTTAAATATCCCAGGAAAGAGAAAAATGGATAAAGAAGTTGTGGTCCTTATGTACAAAGGAATATCACTCAGACATGAAATCAATGTCATAAGGCTAGTAGAAGCAAGATGAGTGGATTTAGGTACGACGATTCTAAGTGAAATAAGTGACACAGAAAAAGACACTTATCATAAGCTATCACTTATAGAGGGAATGTAAAAACCGCTACACCTGAACTGAATTACAAAACAGAACAGAGTCACACGTTTAGAAAACACACTATGGCTGCTTAACGGGAAAGGTGAGGTGGGGTGATGCATAAAACAAGGGTTTCAAATTCGCTCAGATACTGTTCCATACACCCAATATGTAATAGACAAGACCTACTCCTTGCTCAGTGAACTGGACTCAACAACCCCTATTCACCGCACAAGAATATATGTGACTAGTAAGAATCGTAAAACCTATGTATTGATATCTCTCTGGAAGTGTGTCAAGTGGGTGTAAAGCTGCATAAACACAGCCGTGAAAAGCAGCTAAACCCCATTATAAAAATAAATTACTTTTAAAAACCTGTAAAACAAAGACAGTGAAAGAGAGAGAAATTCTTAAAAAATTCGTTCAGGAGCTGTGATGCAACCTGGATTGACCATATCTAGACCCACACCTGGATGAGACATAAGGGTGGACACTCTTGGGGCTGAGAGGTTGGGTGAGGTTGGGTGAGCAAACTCAGACCCTTTAAAGTAGTACTGCGTGGTACCCATCCCATGGGTCCCAAATCTCCAGGTTCAAGGGCATCTTCCTACATCGAAAACATGCATGAGAAACCCAGAAGATGGTACACCGTGTGATTTTGAAAGGTTTCTAAAACGCACCCAATTTCTCATCTCCTTGTGCTCGGGTTCGCCTTTCCAGCTACTTTACTAGCAATCTCCCTACTTGGAGAATCAGCACCTTTAAGCTCCTGTTCCCTACAGGTTGCAATTTGTCCTGAGGATGAACGGGAAGAGGGGCAACCAATGAGAGACTAGATCTAGGTGTTGGGACAGGCACAGGTCACTCTATTTTCCCATCAGGAAGAAGAATTAACCACAGGCTCAGCCTGCCGCCAGGAACCAGAATAGGGCCTGAGGCAATCCCGCGCTTTTGCGGCCAGCTCCCAAAAAAGCGAGTTGAAAAATGGAGCTCAGGGACACTGCAATTCACAAACCCGCAGAGTTATAAATGATAACTCTCATCCACAGATATATTGAGGGAAGGCAACGAAGAGGATTTGAAAGCAAGGCAGAATTGCAGGAAACAGATTTCAGGAGGTAGATTCGAATCGCCTTTAAAGCACATGAAAAGCGGCAAAACGTCGACAATGATGCCCTTGGCCAAAAAGGGCGTATGCGTTTTTTCCTGAATATATTCAGGAAAAAACGCATACGCCCTTTTTGGCCAACCAAGCAACCTGGAAAGGCAAATCAGCGCTACAAAGAGGTCTCGCTTCCCATCGGTCAAAAGGGCCATGCTGCAAAAAGTGTCAAAACCAGAAATGCAGGACAGGCCATGGAGAAATGGCAGCCTTGCTACGCTGATGGGCGGGATGTAAATTGCCAACAGCCACTCTGGAGAAGTGTACGGAGTGTCCTGAAACATCGAAAAAACACAGCTTAGGGAGCATAGGGCACGTCCACTCATGGGCGTATAAATTGGGAAAACTAAAAATCAGCAAGACACAGGCACCCCAATGTTTAGGGCTGCTATTTTGACAAGAACCTCCACTTCATGACACCTTAAATATCCCAGGAAAGAGAAAAATGGATAAAGAAGTTGTGGTCCTTATGTACAAAGGAATATCACTCAGACATGAAATCAATGTCATAAGGCTAGTAGAAGCAAGATGAGTGGATTTAGGTACGACGATTCTAAGTGAAATAAGTGACACAGAAAAAGACACTTATCATAAGCTATCACTTATAGAGGGAATGTAAAAACCGCTACACCTGAACTGAATTACAAAACAGAACAGAGTCACACGTTTAGAAAACACACTATGGCTGCTTAACGGGAAAGGTGAGGTGGGGTGATGCATAAAACAAGGGTTTCAAATTCGCTCAGATACTGTTCCATACACCCAATATGTAATAGACAAGACCTACTCCTTGCTCAGTGAACTGGACTCAACAACCCCTATTCACCGCACAAGAATATATGTGACTAGTAAGAATCGTAAAACCTATGTATTGATATCTCTCTGGAAGTGTGTCAAGTGGGTGTAAAGCTGCATAAACACAGCCGTGAAAAGCAGCTAAACCCCATTATAAAAATAAATTACTTTTAAAAACCTGTAAAACAAAGACAGTGAAAGAGAGAGAAATTCTTAAAAAATTCGTTCAGGAGCTGTGATGCAACCTGGATTGACCATATCTAGACCCACACCTGGATGAGACATAAGGGTGGACACTCTTGGGGCTGAGAGGTTGGGTGAGGTTGGGTGAGCAAACTCAGACCCTTTAAAGTAGTACTGCGTGGTACCCATCCCATGGGTCCCAAATCTCCAGGTTCAAGGGCATCTTCCTACATCGAAAACATGCATGAGAAACCCAGAAGATGGTACACCGTGTGATTTTGAAAGGTTTCTAAAACGCATCCAATTTCTCATCTCCTTGTGCTCGGGTTCGCCTTTCCAGCTACTTTACTAGCAATCTCCCTACTTGGAGAATCAGCACCTTTAAGCTCCTGTTCCCTACAGGTTGCAATTTGTCCTGAGGATGAACGGGAAGAGGGGCAACCAATGAGAGACTAGATCTAGGTGTTGGGACAGGCACAGGTCACTCTATTTTCCCATCAGGAAGAAGAATTAACCACAGGCTCAGCCTGCCGCCAGGAACCAGAATAGGGCCTGAGGCAATCCCGCGCTTTTGCGGCCAGCTCCCAAAAAAGCGAGTTGAAAAATGGAGCTCAGGGACACTGCAATTCACAAACCCGCAGAGTTATAAATGATAACTCTCATCCACAGATATATTGAGGGAAGGCAACGAAGAGGATTTGAAAGCAAGGCAGAATTGCAGGAAACAGATTTCAGGAGGTAGATTCGAATCGCCTTTAAAGCACATGAAAAGCGGCAAAACGTCGACAATGATGCCCTTGGCCAAAAAGGGCGTATGCGTTTTTTCCTGAATATATTCAGGAAAAAACGCATACGCCCTTTTTGGCCAACCAAGCAACCTGGAAAGGCAAATCAGCGCTACAAAGTGGTCTCGCTTCCCATCGGTCAAAGGGCCATGCTGCAAAAAGTGTCAAAACCAGAAATGCAGGACAGGCCATGGAGAAATGGCAGCCTTGCTACGCTGATGGGCGGGATGTAAATTGCCAACAGCCACTCTGGAGAAGTGTACGGAGTGTCCTGAATCATCGAAAAAACACAGCTTAGGGAGCATAGGGCACGTCCACTCATGGGCGTATAAATTGGGAAAACTAAAAATCAGCAAGACACAGGCACCCCAATGTTTAGGGCTGCTATGTTGACAAGAACCTCCACTTCATGACACCTTAAATATCCCAGGAAAGAGAAAAATGGATAAAGAAGTTGTGGTCCTTATGTACAAAGGAATATCACTCAGACATGAAATCAATGTCATAAGGCTAGTAGAAGCAAGATGAGTGGATTTAGGTACGACGATTCTAAGTGAAATAAGTGACACAGAAAAAGACACTTATCATAAGCTATCACTTATAGAGGGAATGTAAAAACCGCTACACCTGAACTGAATTACAAAACAGAACAGAGTCACACGTTTAGAAAACACACTATGGCTGCTTAACGGGAAAGGTGAGGTGGGGTGATGCATAAAACAAGGGTTTCAAATTCGCTCAGATACTGTTCCATACACCCAATATGTAATAGACAAGACCTACTCCTTGCTCAGTGAACTGGACTCAACAACCCCTATTCACCGCACAAGAATATATGTGACTAGTAAGAATCGTAAAACCTATGTATTGATATCTCTCTGGAAGTGTGTCAAGTGGGTGTAAAGCTGCATAAACACAGCCGTGAAAAGCAGCTAAACCCCATTGTAAAAATAAATTACTTTTAAAAACCTGTAAAACAAAGACAGTGAAAGAGAGAGAAATTCTTAAAAAATTCGTTCAGGAGCTGTGATGCAACCTGGATTGACCATATCTAGACCCACACCTGGATGAGACATAAGGGTGGACACTCTTGGGGCTGAGAGGTTGGGTGAGGTTGGGTGAGCAAACTCAGACCCTTTAAAGTAGTACTGCGTGGTACCCATCCCATGGGTCCCAAATCTCCAGGTTCAAGGGCATCTTCCTACATCGAAAACATGCATGAGAAACCCAGAAGATGGTACACCGTGTGATTTTGAAAGGTTTCTAAAACGCACCCAATTTCTCATCTCCTTGTGCTCGGGTTCGCCTTTCCAGCTACTTTACTAGCAATCTCCCTACTTGGAGAATCAGCACCTTTAAGCTCCTGTTCCCTACAGGTTGCAATTTGTCCTGAGGATGAACGGGAAGAGGGGCAACCAATGAGAGACTAGATCTAGGTGTTGGGACAGGCACAGGTCACTCTATTTTCCCATCAGGAAGAAGAATTAACCACAGGCTCAGCCTGCCGCCAGGAACCAGAATAGGGCCTGAGGCAATCCCGCGCTTTTGCGGCCAGCTCCCAAAAAAGCGAGTTGAAAAATGGAGCTCAGGGACACTGCAATTCACAAACCCGCAGAGTTATAAATGATAACTCTCATCCACAGATATATTGAGGGAAGGCAACGAAGAGGATTTGAAAGCAAGGCAGAATTGCAGGAAACAGATTTCAGGAGGTAGATTCGAATCGCCTTTAAAGCACATGAAAAGCGGCAAAACGTCGACAATGATGCCCTTGGCCAAAAAGGGCGTATGCGTTTTTTCCTGAATATATTCAGGAAAAAACGCATACGCCCTTTTTGGCCAACCAAGCAACCTGGAAAGGCAAATCAGCGCTACAAAGAGGTCTCGCTTCCCATCGGTCAAAGGGCCATGCTGCAAAAAGTGTCAAAACCAGAAATGCAGGACAGGCCATGGAGAAATGGCAGCCTTGCTACGCTGATGGGCGGGATGTAAATTGCCAACAGCCACTCTGGAGAAGTGTACGGAGTGTCCTGAATCATCGAAAAAACACAGCTTAGGGAGCATAGGGCACGTCCACTCATGGGCGTATAAATTGGGAAAACTAAAAATCAGCAAGACACAGGCACCCCAATGTTTAGGGCTGCTATGTTGACAAGAACCTCCACTTCATGACACCTTAAATATCCCAGGAAAGAGAAAAATGGATAAAGAAGTTGTGGTCCTTATGTACAAAGGAATATCACTCAGACATGAAATCAATGTCATAAGGCTAGTAGAAGCAAGATGAGTGGATTTAGGTACGACGATTCTAAGTGAAATAAGTGACACAGAAAAAGACACTTATCATAAGCTATCACTTATAGAGGGAATGTAAAAACCGCTACACCTGAACTGAATTACAAAACAGAACAGAGTCACACGTTTAGAAAACACACTATGGCTGCTTAACGGGAAAGGTGAGGTGGGGTGATGCATAAAACAAGGGTTTCAAATTCGCTCAGATACTGTTCCATACACCCAATATGTAATAGACAAGACCTACTCCTTGCTCAGTGAACTGGACTCAACAACCCCTATTCACCGCACAAGAATATATGTGACTAGTAAGAATCGTAAAACCTATGTATTGATATCTCTCTGGAAGTGTGTCAAGTGGGTGTAAAGCTGCATAAACACAGCCGTGAAAAGCAGCTAAACCCCATTATAAAAATAAATTACTTTTAAAAACCTGTAAAACAAAGACAGTGAAAGAGAGAGAAATTCTTAAAAAATTCGTTCAGGAGCTGTGATGCAACCTGGATTGACCATATCTAGACCCACACCTGGATGAGACATAAGGGTGGACACTCTTGGGGCTGAGAGGGTGGGTGAGGTTGGGTGAGCAAACTCAGACCCTTTAAAGTAGTACTGCGTGGTACCCATCCCATGGGTCCCAAATCTCCAGGTTCAAGGGCATCTTCCTACATCGAAAACATGCATGAGAAACCCAGAAGATGGTACACCGTGTGATTTTGAAAGGTTTCTAAAACGCACCCAATTTCTCATCTCCTTGTGCTCGGGTTCGCCTTTCCAGCTACTTTACTAGCAATCTCCCTACTTGGAGAATCAGCACCTTTAAGCTCCTGTTCCCTACAGGTTGCAATTTGTCCTGAGGATGAACGGGAATAGGGGCAACCAATGAGAGACTAGATCTAGGTGTTGGGACAGGCACAGGTCACTCTATTTTCCCATCAGGAAGAAGAATTAACCACAGGCTCAGCCTGCCGCCAGGAACCAGAATAGGGCCTGAGGCAATCCCGCGCTTTTGCGGCCAGCTCCCAAAAAAGCGAGTTGAAAAATGGAGCTCAGGGACACTGCAATTCACAAACCCGCAGAGTTATAAATGATAACTCTCATCCACAGATATATTGAGGGAAGGCAACGAAGAGGATTTGAAAGCAAGGCAGAATTGCAGGAAGCAGATTTCAGGAGGTAGATTCGAATCGCCTTTAAAGCACATGAAAAGCGGCAAAACGTCGACAATGATGCCCTTGGCCAAAAAGGGCGTATGCGTTTTTTCCTGAATATATTCAGGAAAAAACGCATACGCCCTTTTTGGCCAACCAAGCAACCTGGAAAGGCAAATCAGCGCTACAAAGTGGTCTCGCTTCCCATCGGTCAAAAGGGCCATGCTGCAAAAAGTGTCAAAACCAGAAATGCAGGACAGGCCATGGAGAAATGGCAGCCTTGCTACGCTGATGGGCGGGATGTAAATTGCCAACAGCCACTCTAGAGAAGTGTACGGTGTGTCCTGAAACATCGAAAAAACACAGCTTAGGGAGCATAGGGCACGTCCACTCATGGGCGTATAAATTGGGAAAACTAAAAATCAGCAAGACACAGGCACCCCAATGTTTAGGGCTGCTATGTTGACAAGAACCTCCACTTCATGACACCTTAAATATCCCAGGAAAGAGAAAAATGGATAAAGAAGTTGTGGTCCTTATGTACAAAGGAATATCACTCAGACATGAAATCAATGTCATAAGGCTAGTAGAAGCAAGATGAGTGGATTTAGGTATGACGATTCTAAGTGAAATAAGTCACACAGAAAAAGACACTTATCATAAGCTATCACTTATAGAGGGAATGTAAAAACCGCTACACCTGAACTGAATTACAAAACAGAACAGAGTCACACGTTTAGAAAACACACTATGGCTGCTTAACGGGAAAGGTGAGGTGGGGTGATGCATAAAACAAGGGTTTCAAATTCGCTCAGATACTGTTCCATACACCCAATATGTAATAGACAAGACCTACTCCTTGCTCAGTGAACTGGACTCAACAACCCCTATTCACCGCACAAGAATATATGTGACTAGTAAGAATCGTAAAACCTATGTATTGATATCTCTCTGGAAGTGTGTCAAGTGGGTGTAAAGCTGCATAAACACAGCCGTGAAAAGCAGCTAAACCCCATTATAAAAATAAATTACTTTTAAAAACCTGTAAAACAAAGACAGTGAAAGAGAGAGAAATTCTTAAAAAATTCGTTCAGGAGCTGTGATGCAACCTGGATTGACCATATCTAGACCCACACCTGGATGAGACATAAGGGTGGACACTCTTGGGGCTGAGAGGTTGGGTGAGGTTGGGTGAGCAAACTCAGACCCTTTAAAGTAGTACTGCGTGGTACCCATCCCATGGGTCCCAAATCTCCAGGTTCAAGGGCATCTTCCTACATCGAAAACATGCATGAGAAACCCAGAAGATGGTACACCGTGTGATTTTGAAAGGTTTCTAAAACGCACCCAATTTCTCATCTCCTTGTGCTCGGGTTCGCCTTTCCAGCTACTTTACTAGCAATCTCCCTACTTGGAGAATCAGCACCTTTAAGCTCCTGTTCCCTACAGGTTGCAATTTGTCCTGAGGATGAACGGGAAGAGGGGCAACCAATGAGAGACTAGATCTAGGTGTTGGGACAGGCACAGGTCACTCTATTTTCCCATCAGGAAGAAGAATTAACAACAGGCTCAGCCTGCCACCAGGAACCAGAATAGGGCCTGAGGCAATCCCGCGCTTTTGCGGCCAGCTCCCAAAAAAGCGAGTTGAAAAATGGAGCTCAGGGACACTGCAATTCACAAACCCGCAGAGTTATAAATGATAACTCTCATCCACAGATATATTGAGGGAAGGCAACGAAGAGGATTTGAAAGCAAGGCAGAATTGCAGGAAACAGATTTCAGGAGGTAGATTCGAATCGCCTTTAAAGCACATGAAAAGCGGCAAAACGTCGACAATGATGCCCTTGGCCAAAAAGGGCGTATGCGTTTTTTCCTGAATATATTCAGGAAAAAACGCATACGCCCTTTTTGGCCAACCAAGCAACCTGGAAAGTCAAATCAGCGCTACAAAGAAGTCTCGCTTCCCATCGGTCAAAAGGGCCATGCTGCAAAAAGTGTCAAAACCAGAAATGCAGTACAGGCCATGGAGAAATGGCAGCCTTGCTACGCTGATGGGCGGGATGTAAATTGCCAAAAGCCACACTGGAGAAGTGTACGGTGTGTCCTGAAACATCGAAAAAACACAGCTTAGGGAGCATAGGGCACGTCCACTCATGGGCGTATAAATTGGGAAAACTAAAAATCAGCAAGACACAGGCACCCCAATGTTTAGGGCTGCTATTTTGACAAGAACCTCCACTTCATGACACCTTAAATATCCCAGGAAAGAGAAAAATGGATAAAGAAGTTGTGGTCCTTATGTACAAAGGAATATCACTCAGACATGAAATCAATGTCATAAGGCTAGTAGAAGCAAGATGAGTGGATTTAGGTACGACGATTCTAAGTGAAATAAGTGACACAGAAAAAGACACTTATCATAAGCTATCACTTATAGAGGGAATGTAAAAACCGCTACACCTGAACTGAATTACAAAACAGAACAGAGTCACACGTTTAGAAAACACACTATGGCTGCTTAACGGGAAAGGTGAGGTGGGGTGATGCATAAAACAAGGGTTTCAAATTCGCTCAGATACTGTTCCATACACCCAATATGTAATAGACAAGACCTACTCCTTGCTCAGTGAACTGGACTCAACAACCCCTATTCACCGCACAAGAATATATGTGACTAGTAAGAATCGTAAAACCTATGTATTGATATCTCTCTGGAAGTGTGTCAAGTGGGTGTAAAGCTGCATAAACACAGCCGTGAAAAGCAGCTAAACCCCATTATAAAAATAAATTACTTTTAAAAACCTGTAAAACAAAGACAGTGAAAGAGAGAGAAATTCTTAAAAAATTCGTTCAGGAGCTGTGATGCAACCTGGATTGACCATATCTAGACCCACACCTGGATGAGACATAAGGGTGGACACTCTTGGGGCTGAGAGGTTGGGTGAGGTTGGGTGAGCAAACTCAGACCCTTTAAAGTAGTACTGCGTGGTACCCATCCCATGGGTCCCAAATCTCCAGGTTCAAGGGCATCTTCCTACATCGAAAACATGCATGAGAAACCCAGAAGATGGTACACCGTGTGATTTTGAAAGGTTTCTAAAACGCACCCAATTTCTCATCTCCTTGTGCTCGGGTTCGCCTTTCCAGCTACTTTACTAGCAATCTCCCTACTTGGAGAATCAGCACCTTTAAGCTCCTGTTCCCTACAGGTTGCAATTTGTCCTGAGGATGAACGGGAAGAGGGGCAACCAATGAGAGACTAGATCTAGGTGTTGGGACAGGCACAGGTCACTCTATTTTCCCATCAGGAAGAAGAATTAACCACAGGCTCAGCCTGCCGCCAGGAACCAGAATAGGGCCTGAGGCAATCCCGCGCTTTTGCGGCCAGCTCCCAAAAAAGCGAGTTGAAAAATGGAGCTCAGGGACACTGCAATTCACAAACCCGCAGAGTTATAAATGATAACTCTCATCCACAGATATATTGAGGGAAGGCAACGAAGAGGATTTGAAAGCAAGGCAGAATTGCAGGAAACAGATTTCAGGAGGTAGATTCGAATCGCCTTTAAAGCACATGAAAAGCGGCAAAACGTCGACAATGATGCCCTTGGCCAAAAAGGGCGTATGCGTTTTTTCCTGAATATATTCAGGAAAAAACGCATACGCCCTTTTTGGCCAACCAAGCAACCTGGAAAGGCAAATCAGCGCTACAAAGAGGTCTCGCTTCCCATCGGTCAAAAGGGCCATGCTGCAAAAAGTGTCAAAACCAGAAATGCAGGACAGGCCATGGAGAAATGGCAGCCTTGCTACGCTGATGGGCGGGATGTAAATTGCCAACAGCCACTCTGGAGAAGTGTACGGAGTGTCCTGAAACATCGAAAAAACACAGCTTAGGGAGCATAGGGCACGTCCACTCATGGGCGTATAAATTGGGAAAACTAAAAATCAGCAAGACACAGGCACCCCAATGTTTAGGGCTGCTATGTTGACAAGAACCTCCACTTCATGACACCTTAAATATCCCAGGAAAGAGAAAAATGGATAAAGAAGTTGTGGTCCTTATGTACAAAGGAATATCACTCAGACATGAAATCAATGTCATAAGGCTAGTAGAAGCAAGATGAGTGGATTTAGGTACGACGATTCTAAGTGAAATAAGTGACACAGAAAAAGACACTTATCATAAGCTATCACTTATAGAGGGAATGTAAAAACCGCTACACCTGAACTGAATTACAAAACAGAACAGAGTCACACGTTTAGAAAACACACTATGGCTGCTTAACGGGAAAGGTGAGGTGGGGTGATGCATAAAACAAGGGTTTCAAATTCGCTCAGATACTGTTCCATACACCCAATATGTAATAGACAAGACCTACTCCTTGCTCAGTGAACTGGACTCAACAACCCCTATTCACCGCACAAGAATATATGTGACTAGTAAGAATCGTAAAACCTATGTATTGATATCTCTCTGGAAGTGTGTCAAGTGGGTGTAAAGCTGCATAAACACAGCCGTGAAAAGCAGCTAAACCCCATTATAAAAATAAATTACTTTTAAAAACCTGTAAAACAAAGACAGTGAAAGAGAGAGAAATTCTTAAAAAATTCGTTCAGGAGCTGTGATGCAACCTGGATTGACCATATCTAGACCCACACCTGGATGAGACATAAGGGTGGACACTCTTGGGGCTGAGAGGTTGGGTGAGGTTGGGTGAGCAAACTCAGACCCTTTAAAGTAGTACTGCGTGGTACCCATCCCATGGGTCCCAAATCTCCAGGTTCAAGGGCATCTTCCTACATCGAAAACATGCATGAGAAACCCAGAAGATGGTACACCGTGTGATTTTGAAAGGTTTCTAAAACGCACCCAATTTCTCATCTCCTTGTGCTCGGGTTCGCCTTTCCAGCTACTTTACTAGCAATCTCCCTACTTGGAGAATCAGCACCTTTAAGCTCCTGTTCCCTACAGGTTGCAATTTGTCCTGAGGATGAACGGGAAGAGGGGCAACCAATGAGAGACTAGATCTAGGTGTTGGGACAGGCACAGGTCACTCTATTTTCCCATCAGGAAGAAGAATTAACCACAGGCTCAGCCTGCCGCCAGGAACCAGAATAGGGCCTGAGGCAATCCCGCGCTTTTGCGGCCAGCTCCCAAAAAAGCGAGTTGAAAAATGGAGCTCAGGGACACTGCAATTCACAAACCCGCAGAGTTATAAATGATAACTCTCATCCACAGATATATTGAGGGAAGGCAACGAAGAGGATTTGAAAGCAAGGCAGAATTGCAGGAAACAGATTTCAGGAGGTAGATTCGAATCGCCTTTAAAGCACATGAAAAGCGGCAAAACGTCGACAATGATGCCCTTGGCCAAAAAGGGCGTATGCGTTTTTTCCTGAATATATTCAGGAAAAAACGCATACGCCCTTTTTGGCCAACCAAGCAACCTGGAAAGGCAAATCAGCGCTACAAAGAGGTCTCGCTTCCCATCGGTCAAAAGGGCCATGCTGCAAAAAGTGTCAAAACCAGAAATGCAGGACAGGCCATGGAGAAATGGCAGCCTTGCTACGCTGATGGGCGGGATGTAAATTGCCAACAGCCACTCTGGAGAAGTGTACGGAGTGTCCTGAAACATCGAAAAAACACAGCTTAGGGAGCATAGGGCACGTCCACTCATGGGCGTATAAATTGGGAAAACTAAAAATCAGCAAGACACAGGCACCCCAATGTTTAGGGCTGCTATTTTGACAAGAACCTCCACTTCATGACACCTTAAATATCCCAGGAAAGAGAAAAATGGATAAAGAAGTTGTGGTCCTTATGTACAAAGGAATATCACTCAGACATGAAATCAATGTCATAAGGCTAGTAGAAGCAAGATGAGTGGATTTAGGTACGACGATTCTAAGTGAAATAAGTGACACAGAAAAAGACACTTATCATAAGCTATCACTTATAGAGGGAATGTAAAAACCGCTACACCTGAACTGAATTACAAAACAGAACAGAGTCACACGTTTAGAAAACACACTATGGCTGCTTAACGGGAAAGGTGAGGTGGGGTGATGCATAAAACAAGGGTTTCAAATTCGCTCAGATACTGTTCCATACACCCAATATGTAATAGACAAGACCTACTCCTTGCTCAGTGAACTGGACTCAACAACCCCTATTCACCGCACAAGAATATATGTGACTAGTAAGAATCGTAAAACCTATGTATTGATATCTCTCTGGAAGTGTGTCAAGTGGGTGTAAAGCTGCATAAACACAGCCGTGAAAAGCAGCTAAACCCCATTATAAAAATAAATTACTTTTAAAAACCTGTAAAACAAAGACAGTGAAAGAGAGAGAAATTCTTAAAAAATTCGTTCAGGAGCTGTGATGCAACCTGGATTGACCATATCTAGACCCACACCTGGATGAGACATAAGGGTGGACACTCTTGGGGCTGAGAGGTTGGGTGAGGTTGGGTGAGCAAACTCAGACCCTTTAAAGTAGTACTGCGTGGTACCCATCCCATGGGTCCCAAATCTCCAGGTTCAAGGGCATCTTCCTACATCGAAAACATGCATGAGAAACCCAGAAGATGGTACACCGTGTGATTTTGAAAGGTTTCTAAAACGCACCCAATTTCTCATCTCCTTGTGCTCGGGTTCGCCTTTCCAGCTACTTTACTAGCAATCTCCCTACTTGGAGAATCAGCACCTTTAAGCTCCTGTTCCCTACAGGTTGCAATTTGTCCTGAGGATGAACGGGAAGAGGGGCAACCAATGAGAGACTAGATCTAGGTGTTGGGACAGGCACAGGTCACTCTATTTTCCCATCAGGAAGAAGAATTAACCACAGGCTCAGCCTGCCGCCAGGAACCAGAATAGGGCCTGAGGCAATCCCGCGCTTTTGCGGCCAGCTCCCAAAAAAGCGAGTTGAAAAATGGAGCTCAGGGACACTGCAATTCACAAACCCGCAGAGTTATAAATGATAACTCTCATCCACAGATATATTGAGGGAAGGCAACGAAGAGGATTTGAAAGCAAGGCAGAATTGCAGGAAACAGATTTCAGGAGGTAGATTCGAATCGCCTTTAAAGCACATGAAAAGCGGCAAAACGTCGACAATGATGCCCTTGGCCAAAAAGGGCGTATGCGTTTTTTCCTGAATATATTCAGGAAAAAACGCATACGCCCTTTTTGGCCAACCAAGCAACCTGGAAAGGCAAATCAGCGCTACAAAGAGGTCTCGCTTCCCATCGGTCAAAAGGGCCATGCTGCAAAAAGTGTCAAAACCAGAAATGCAGGACAGGCCATGGAGAAATGGCAGCCTTGCTACGCTGATGGGCGGGATGTAAATTGCCAACAGCCACTCTGGAGAAGTGTACGGAGTGTCCTGAAACATCGAAAAAACACAGCTTAGGGAGCATAGGGCACGTCCACTCATGGGCGTATAAATTGGGAAAACTAAAAATCAGCAAGACACAGGCACCCCAATGTTTAGGGCTGCTATGTTGACAAGAACCTCCACTTCATGACACCTTAAATATCCCAGGAAAGAGAAAAATGGATAAAGAAGTTGTGGTCCTTATGTACAAAGGAATATCACTCAGACATGAAATCAATGTCATAAGGCTAGTAGAAGCAAGATGAGTGGATTTAGGTACGACGATTCTAAGTGAAATAAGTGACACAGAAAAAGACACTTATCATAAGCTATCACTTATAGAGGGAATGTAAAACCGCTACACCTGAACTGAATTACAAAACAGAACAGAGTCACACGTTTAGAAAACACACTATGGCTGCTTAACGGGAAAGGTGAGGTGGGGTGATGCATAAAACAAGGGTTTCAAATTCGCTCAGATACTGTTCCATACACCCAATATGTAATAGACAAGACCTACTCCTTGCTCAGTGAACTGGACTCAACAACCCCTATTCACCGCACAAGAATATATGTGACTAGTAAGAATCGTAAAACCTATGTATTGATATCTCTCTGGAAGTGTGTCAAGTGGGTGTAAAGCTGCATAAACACAGCCGTGAAAAGCAGCTAAACCCCATTATAAAAATAAATTACTTTTAAAAACCTGTAAAACAAAGACAGTGAAAGAGAGAGAAATTCTTAAAAAATTCGTTCAGGAGCTGTGATGCAACCTGGATTGACCATATCTAGACCCACACCTGGATGAGACATAAGGGTGGACACTCTTGGGGCTGAGAGGTTGGGTGAGGTTGGGTGAGCAAACTCAGACCCTTTAAAGTAGTACTGCGTGGTACCCATCCCATGGGTCCCAAATCTCCAGGTTCAAGGGCATCTTCCTACATCGAAAACATGCATGAGAAACCCAGAAGATGGTACACCGTGTGATTTTGAAAGGTTTCTAAAACGCACCCAATTTCTCATCTCCTTGTGCTCGGGTTCGCCTTTCCAGCTACTTTACTAGCAATCTCCCTACTTGGAGAATCAGCACCTTTAAGCTCCTGTTCCCTACAGGTTGCAATTTGTCCTGAGGATGAACGGGAAGAGGGGCAACCAATGAGAGACTAGATCTAGGTGTTGGGACAGGCACAGGTCACTCTATTTTCCCATCAGGAAGAAGAATTAACCACAGGCTCAGCCTGCCGCCAGGAACCAGAATAGGGCCTGAGGCAATCCCGCGCTTTTGCGGCCAGCTCCCAAAAAAGCGAGTTGAAAAATGGAGCTCAGGGACACTGCAATTCACAAACCCGCAGAGTTATAAATGATAACTCTCATCCACAGATATATTGAGGGAAGGCAACGAAGAGGATTTGAAAGCAAGGCAGAATTGCAGGAAACAGATTTCAGGAGGTAGATTCGAATCGCCTTTAAAGCACATGAAAAGCGGCAAAACGTCGACAATGATGCCCTTGGCCAAAAAGGGCGTATGCGTTTTTTCCTGAATATATTCAGGAAAAAACGCATACGCCCTTTTTGGCCAACCAAGCAACCTGGAAAGGCAAATCAGCGCTACAAAGTGGTCTCGCTTCCCATCGGTCAAAGGGCCATGCTGCAAAAAGTGTCAAAACCAGAAATGCAGGACAGGCCATGGAGAAATGGCAGCCTTGCTACGCTGATGGGCGGGATGTAAATTGCCAACAGCCACTCTGGAGAAGTGTACGGAGTGTCCTGAATCATCGAAAAAACACAGCTTAGGGAGCATAGGGCACGTCCACTCATGGGCGTATAAATTGGGAAAACTAAAAATCAGCAAGACACAGGCACCCCAATGTTTAGGGCTGCTATGTTGACAAGAACCTCCACTTCATGACACCTTAAATATCCCAGGAAAGAGAAAAATGGATAAAGAAGTTGTGGTCCTTATGTACAAAGGAATATCACTCAGACATGAAATCAATGTCATAAGGCTAGTAGAAGCAAGATGAGTGGATTTAGGTACGACGATTCTAAGTGAAATAAGTGACACAGAAAAAGACACTTATCATAAGCTATCACTTATAGAGGGAATGTAAAAACCGCTACACCTGAACTGAATTACAAAACAGAACAGAGTCACACGTTTAGAAAACACACTATGGCTGCTTAACGGGAAAGGTGAGGTGGGGTGATGCATAAAACAAGGGTTTCAAATTCGCTCAGATACTGTTCCATACACCCAATATGTAATAGACAAGACCTACTCCTTGCTCAGTGAACTGGACTCAACAACCCCTATTCACCGCACAAGAATATATGTGACTAGTAAGAATCGTAAAACCTATGTATTGATATCTCTCTGGAAGTGTGTCAAGTGGGTGTAAAGCTGCATAAACACAGCCGTGAAAAGCAGCTAAACCCCATTATAAAAATAAATTACTTTTAAAAACCTGTAAAACAAAGACAGTGAAAGAGAGAGAAATTCTTAAAAAATTCGTTCAGGAGCTGTGATGCAACCTGGATTGACCATATCTAGACCCACACCTGGATGAGACATAAGGGTGGACACTCTTGGGGCTGAGAGGTTGGGTGAGGTTGGGTGAGCAAACTCAGACCCTTTAAAGTAGTACTGCGTGGTACCCATCCCATGGGTCCCAAATCTCCAGGTTCAAGGGCATCTTCCTACATCGAAAACATGCATGAGAAACCCAGAAGATGGTACACCGTGTGATTTTGAAAGGTTTCTAAAACGCACCCAATTTCTCATCTCCTTGTGCTCGGGTTCGCCTTTCCAGCTACTTTACTAGCAATCTCCCTACTTGGAGAATCAGCACCTTTAAGCTCCTGTTCCCTACAGGTTGCAATTTGTCCTGAGGATGAACGGGAAGAGGGGCAACCAATGAGAGACTAGATCTAGGTGTTGGGACAGGCACAGGTCACTCTATTTTCCCATCAGGAAGAAGAATTAACCACAGGCTCAGCCTGCCGCCAGGAACCAGAATAGGGCCTGAGGCAATCCCGCGCTTTTGCGGCCAGCTCCCAAAAAAGCGAGTTGAAAAATGGAGCTCAGGGACACTGCAATTCACAAACCCGCAGAGTTATAAATGATAACTCTCATCCACAGATATATTGAGGGAAGGCAACGAAGAGGATTTGAAAGCAAGGCAGAATTGCAGGAAACAGATTTCAGGAGGTAGATTCGAATCGCCTTTAAAGCACATGAAAAGCGGCAAAACGTCGACAATGATGCCCTTGGCCAAAAAGGGCGTATGCGTTTTTTCCTGAATATATTCAGGAAAAAACGCATACGCCCTTTTTGGCCAACCAAGCAACCTGGAAAGGCAAATCAGCGCTACAAAGTGGTCTCGCTTCCCATCGGTCAAAGGGCCATGCTGCAAAAAGTGTCAAAACCAGAAATGCAGGACAGGCCATGGAGAAATGGCAGCCTTGCTACGCTGATGGGCGGGATGTAAATTGCCAACAGCCACTCTGGAGAAGTGTACGGAGTGTCCTGAATCATCGAAAAAACACAGCTTAGGGAGCATAGGGCACGTCCACTCATGGGCGTATAAATTGGGAAAACTAAAAATCAGCAAGACACAGGCACCCCAATGTTTAGGGCTGCTATGTTGACAAGAACCTCCACTTCATGACACCTTAAATATCCCAGGAAAGAGAAAAATGGATAAAGAAGTTGTGGTCCTTATGTACAAAGGAATATCACTCAGACATGAAATCAATGTCATAAGGCTAGTAGAAGCAAGATGAGTGGATTTAGGTACGACGATTCTAAGTGAAATAAGTGACACAGAAAAAGACACTTATCATAAGCTATCACTTATAGAGGGAATGTAAAAACCGCTACACCTGAACTGAATTACAAAACAGAACAGAGTCACACGTTTAGAAAACACACTATGGCTGCTTAACGGGAAAGGTGAGGTGGGGTGATGCATAAAACAAGGGTTTCAAATTCGCTCAGATACTGTTCCATACACCCAATATGTAATAGACAAGACCTACTCCTTGCTCAGTGAACTGGACTCAACAACCCCTATTCACCGCACAAGAATATATGTGACTAGTAAGAATCGTAAAACCTATGTATTGATATCTCTCTGGAAGTGTGTCAAGTGGGTGTAAAGCTGCATAAACACAGCCGTGAAAAGCAGCTAAACCCCATTATAAAAATAAATTACTTTTAAAAACCTGTAAAACAAAGACAGTGAAAGAGAGAGAAATTCTTAAAAAATTCGTTCAGGAGCTGTGATGCAACCTGGATTGACCATATCTAGACCCACACCTGGATGAGACATAAGGGTGGACACTCTTGGGGCTGAGAGGTTGGGTGAGGTTGGGTGAGCAAACTCAGACCCTTTAAAGTAGTACTGCGTGGTACCCATCCCATGGGTCCCAAATCTCCAGGTTCAAGGGCATCTTCCTACATCGAAAACATGCATGAGAAACCCAGAAGATGGTACACCGTGTGATTTTGAAAGGTTTCTAAAACGCACCCAATTTCTCATCTCCTTGTGCTCGGGTTCGCCTTTCCAGCTACTTTACTAGCAATCTCCCTACTTGGAGAATCAGCACCTTTAAGCTCCTGTTCCCTACAGGTTGCAATTTGTCCTGAGGATGAACGGGAAGAGGGGCAACCAATGAGAGACTAGATCTAGGTGTTGGGACAGGCACAGGTCACTCTATTTTCCCATCAGGAAGAAGAATTAACCACAGGCTCAGCCTGCCGCCAGGAACCAGAATAGGGCCTGAGGCAATCCCGCGCTTTTGCGGCCAGCTCCCAAAAAAGCGAGTTGAAAAATGGAGCTCAGGGACACTGCAATTCACAAACCCGCAGAGTTATAAATGATAACTCTCATCCACAGATATATTGAGGGAAGGCAACGAAGAGGATTTGAAAGCAAGGCAGAATTGCAGGAAACAGATTTCAGGAGGTAGATTCGAATCGCCTTTAAAGCACATGAAAAGCGGCAAAACGTCGACAATGATGCCCTTGGCCAAAAAGGGCGTATGCGTTTTTTCCTGAATATATTCAGGAAAAAACGCATACGCCCTTTTTGGCCAACCAAGCAACCTGGAAAGGCAAATCAGCGCTACAAAGTGGTCTCGCTTCCCATCGGTCAAAGGGCCATGCTGCAAAAAGTGTCAAAACCAGAAATGCAGGACAGGCCATGGAGAAATGGCAGCCTTGCTACGCTGATGGGCGGGATGTAAATTGCCAACAGCCACTCTGGAGAAGTGTACGGAGTGTCCTGAATCATCGAAAAAACACAGCTTAGGGAGCATAGGGCACGTCCACTCATGGGCGTATAAATTGGGAAAACTAAAAATCAGCAAGACACAGGCACCCCAATGTTTAGGGCTGCTATGTTGACAAGAACCTCCACTTCATGACACCTTAAATATCCCAGGAAAGAGAAAAATGGATAAAGAAGTTGTGGTCCTTATGTACAAAGGAATATCACTCAGACATGAAATCAATGTCATAAGGCTAGTAGAAGCAAGATGAGTGGATTTAGGTACGACGATTCTAAGTGAAATAAGTGACACAGAAAAAGACACTTATCATAAGCTATCACTTATAGAGGGAATGTAAAAACCGCTACACCTGAACTGAATTACAAAACAGAACAGAGTCACACGTTTAGAAAACACACTATGGCTGCTTAACGGGAAAGGTGAGGTGGGGTGATGCATAAAACAAGGGTTTCAAATTCGCTCAGATACTGTTCCATACACCCAATATGTAATAGACAAGACCTACTCCTTGCTCAGTGAACTGGACTCAACAACCCCTATTCACCGCACAAGAATATATGTGACTAGTAAGAATCGTAAAACCTATGTATTGATATCTCTCTGGAAGTGTGTCAAGTGGGTGTAAAGCTGCATAAACACAGCCGTGAAAAGCAGCTAAACCCCATTGTAAAAATAAATTACTTTTAAAAACCTGTAAAACAAAGACAGTGAAAGAGAGAGAAATTCTTAAAAAATTCGTTCAGGAGCTGTGATGCAACCTGGATTGACCATATCTAGACCCACACCTGGATGAGACATAAGGTTGGACACTCTTGGGGCTGAGAGGTTGGGTGAGGTTGGGTGAGCAAACTCAGACCCTTTAAAGTAGTACTGCGTGGTACCCATCCCATGGGTCCCAAATCTCCAGGTTCAAGGGCATCTTCCTACATCGAAAACATGCATGAGAAACCCAGAAGATGGTACACCGTGTGATTTTGAAAGGTTTCTAAAACGCACCCAATTTCTCATCTCCTTGTGCTCGGGTTCGCCTTTCCAGCTACTTTACTAGCAATCTCCCTACTTGGAGAATCAGCACCTTTAAGCTCCTGTTCCCTACAGGTTGCAATTTGTCCTGAGGATGAACGGGAAGAGGGGCAACCAATGAGAGACTAGATCTAGGTGTTGGGACAGGCACAGGTCACTCTATTTTCCCATCAGGAAGAAGAATTAACCACAGGCTCAGCCTGCCGCCAGGAACCAGAATAGGGCCTGAGGCAATCCCGCGCTTTTGCGGCCAGCTCCCAAAAAAGCGAGTTGAAAAATGGAGCTCAGGGACACTGCAATTCACAAACCCGCAGAGTTATAAATGATAACTCTCATCCTCAGATATATTGAGGGAAGGCAACGAAGAGGATTTGAAAGCAAGGCAGAATTGCAGGAAACAGATTTCAGGAGGTAGATTCGAATCGCCTTTAAAGCACATGAAAAGCGGCAAAACGTCGACAATGATGCCCTTGGCCAAAAAGGGCGTATGCGTTTTTTCCTGAATATATTCAGGAAAAAACGCATACGCCCTTTTTGGCCAACCAAGCAACCTGGAAAGGCAAATCAGCGCTACAAAGAGGTCTCGCTTCCCATCGGTCAAAGGGCCATGCTGCAAAAAGTGTCAAAACCAGAAATGCAGGACAGGCCATGGAGAAATGGCAGCCTTGCTACGCTGATGGGCGGGATGTAAATTGCCAACAGCCACTCTGGAGAAGTGTACGGAGTGTCCTGAATCATCGAAAAAACACAGCTTAGGGAGCATAGGGCACGTCCACTCATGGGCGTATAAATTGGGAAAACTAAAAATCAGCAAGACACAGGCACCCCAATGTTTAGGGCTGCTATGTTGACAAGAACCTCCACTTCATGACACCTTAAATATCCCAGGAAAGAGAAAAATGGATAAAGAAGTTGTGGTCCTTATGTACAAAGGAATATCACTCAGACATGAAATCAATGTCATAAGGCTAGTAGAAGCAAGATGAGTGGATTTAGGTACGACGATTCTAAGTGAAATAAGTGACACAGAAAAAGACACTTATCATAAGCTATCACTTATAGAGGGAATGTAAAAACCGCTACACCTGAACTGAATTACAAAACAGAACAGAGTCACACGTTTAGAAAACACACTATGGCTGCTTAACGGGAAAGGTGAGGTGGGGTGATGCATAAAACAAGGGTTTCAAATTCGCTCAGATACTGTTCCATACACCCAATATGTAATAGACAAGACCTACTCCTTGCTCAGTGAACTGGACTCAACAACCCCTATTCACCGCACAAGAATATATGTGACTAGTAAGAATCGTAAAACCTATGTATTGATATCTCTCTGGAAGTGTGTCAAGTGGGTGTAAAGCTGCATAAACACAGCCGTGAAAAGCAGCTAAACCCCATTGTAAAAATAAATTACTTTTAAAAACCTGTAAAACAAAGACAGTGAAAGAGAGAGAAATTCTTAAAAAATTCGTTCAGGAGCTGTGATGCAACCTGGATTGACCATATCTAGACCCACACCTGGATGAGACATAAGGTTGGACACTCTTGGGGCTGAGAGGTTGGGTGAGGTTGGGTGAGCAAACTCAGACCCTTTAAAGTAGTACTGCGTGGTACCCATCCCATGGGTCCCAAATCTCCAGGTTCAAGGGCATCTTCCTACATCGAAAACATGCATGAGAAACCCAGAAGATGGTACACCGTGTGATTTTGAAAGGTTTCTAAAACGCACCCAATTTCTCATCTCCTTGTGCTCGGGTTCGCCTTTCCAGCTACTTTACTAGCAATCTCCCTACTTGGAGAATCAGCACCTTTAAGCTCCTGTTCCCTACAGGTTGCAATTTGTCCTGAGGATGAACGGGAAGAGGGGCAACCAATGAGAGACTAGATCTAGGTGTTGGGACAGGCACAGGTCACTCTATTTTCCCATCAGGAAGAAGAATTAACCACAGGCTCAGCCTGCCGCCAGGAACCAGAATAGGGCCTGAGGCAATCCCGCGCTTTTGCGGCCAGCTCCCAAAAAAGCGAGTTGAAAAATGGAGCTCAGGGACACTGCAATTCACAAACCCGCAGAGTTATAAATGATAACTCTCATCCACAGATATATTGAGGGAAGGCAACGAAGAGGATTTGAAAGCAAGGCAGAATTGCAGGAAACAGATTTCAGGAGGTAGATTCGAATCGCCTTTAAAGCACATGAAAAGCGGCAAAACGTCGACAATGATGCCCTTGGCCAAAAAGGGCGTATGCGTTTTTTCCTGAATATATTCAGGAAAAAACGCATACGCCCTTTTTGGCCAACCAAGCAACCTGGAAAGGCAAATCAGCGCTACAAAGAGGTCTCGCTTCCCATCGGTCAAAGGGCCATGCTGCAAAAAGTGTCAAAACCAGAAATGCAGGACAGGCCATGGAGAAATGGCAGCCTTGCTACGCTGATGGGCGGGATGTAAATTGCCAACAGCCACTCTGGAGAAGTGTACGGAGTGTCCTGAATCATCGAAAAAACACAGCTTAGGGAGCATAGGGCACGTCCACTCATGGGCGTATAAATTGGGAAAACTAAAAATCAGCAAGACACAGGCACCCCAATGTTTAGGGCTGCTATGTTGACAAGAACCTCCACTTCATGACACCTTAAATATCCCAGGAAAGAGAAAAATGGATAAAGAAGTTGTGGTCCTTATGTACAAAGGAATATCACTCAGACATGAAATCAATGTCATAAGGCTAGTAGAAGCAAGATGAGTGGATTTAGGTACGACGATTCTAAGTGAAATAAGTGACACAGAAAAAGACACTTATCATAAGCTATCACTTATAGAGGGAATGTAAAAACCGCTACACCTGAACTGAATTACAAAACAGAACAGAGTCACACGTTTAGAAAACACACTATGGCTGCTTAACGGGAAAGGTGAGGTGGGGTGATGCATAAAACAAGGGTTTCAAATTCGCTCAGATACTGTTCCATACACCCAATATGTAATAGACAAGACCTACTCCTTGCTCAGTGAACTGGACTCAACAACCCCTATTCACCGCACAAGAATATATGTGACTAGTAAGAATCGTAAAACCTATGTATTGATATCTCTCTGGAAGTGTGTCAAGTGGGTGTAAAGCTGCATAAACACAGCCGTGAAAAGCAGCTAAACCCCATTATAAAAATAAATTACTTTTAAAAACCTGTAAAACAAAGACAGTGAAAGAGAGAGAAATTCTTAAAAAATTCGTTCAGGAGCTGTGATGCAACCTGGATTGACCATATCTAGACCCACACCTGGATGAGACATAAGGGTGGACACTCTTGGGGCTGAGAGGTTGGGTGAGGTTGGGTGAGCAAACTCAGACCCTTTAAAGTAGTACTGCGTGGTACCCATCCCATGGGTCCCAAATCTCCAGGTTCAAGGGCATCTTCCTACATCGAAAACATGCATGAGAAACCCAGAAGATGGTACACCGTGTGATTTTGAAAGGTTTCTAAAACGCACCCAATTTCTCATCTCCTTGTGCTCGGGTTCGCCTTTCCAGCTACTTTACTAGCAATCTCCCTACTTGGAGAATCAGCACCTTTAAGCTCCTGTTCCCTACAGGTTGCAATTTGTCCTGAGGATGAACGGGAAGAGGGGCAACCAATGAGAGACTAGATCTAGGTGTTGGGACAGGCACAGGTCACTCTATTTTCCCATCAGGAAGAAGAATTAACCACAGGCTCAGCCTGCCGCCAGGAACCAGAATAGGGCCTGAGGCAATCCCGCGCTTTTGCGGCCAGCTCCCAAAAAAGCGAGTTGAAAAATGGAGCTCAGGGACACTGCAATTCACAAACCCGCAGAGTTATAAATGATAACTCTCATCCACAGATATATTGAGGGAAGGCAACGAAGAGGATTTGAAAGCAAGGCAGAATTGCAGGAAACAGATTTCAGGAGGTAGATTCGAATCGCCTTTAAAGCACATGAAAAGCGGCAAAACGTCGACAATGATGCCCTTGGCCAAAAAGGGCGTATGCGTTTTTTCCTGAATATATTCAGGAAAAAACGCATACGCCCTTTTTGGCCAACCAAGCAACCTGGAAAGGCAAATCAGCGCTACAAAGAAGTCTCGCTTCCCATCGGTCAAAAGGGCCATGCTGCAAAAAGTGTCAAAACCAGAAATGCAGTACAGGCCATGGAGAAATGGCAGCCTTGCTACGCTGATGGGCGGGATGTAAATTGCCAAAAGCCACACTGGAGAAGTGTACGGTGTGTCCTGAAACATCGAAAAAACACAGCTTAGGGAGCATAGGGCACGTCCACTTATGGGCGTATAAATTGGGAAAACTAAAAATCAGCAAGACACAGGCACCCCAATGTTTAGGGCTGCTATTTTGACAAGAACCTCCACTTCATGACACCTTAAATATCCCAGGAAAGAGAAAAATGGATAAAGAAGTTGTGGTCCTTATGTACAAAGGAATATCACTCAGACATGAAATCAATGTCATAAGGCTAGTAGAAGCAAGATGAGTGGATTTAGGTACGACGATTCTAAGTGAAATAAGTGACACAGAAAAAGACACTTATCATAAGCTATCACTTATAGAGGGAATGTAAAAACCGCTACACCTGAACTGAATTACAAAACAGAACAGAGTCACACGTTTAGAAAACACACTATGGCTGCTTAACGGGAAAGGTGAGGTGGGGTGATGCATAAAACAAGGGTTTCAAATTCGCTCAGATACTGTTCCATACACCCAATATGTAATAGACAAGACCTACTCCTTGCTCAGTGAACTGGACTCAACAACCCCTATTCACCGCACAAGAATATATGTGACTAGTAAGAATCGTAAAACCTATGTATTGATATCTCTCTGGAAGTGTGTCAAGTGGGTGTAAAGCTGCATAAACACAGCCGTGAAAAGCAGCTAAACCCCATTATAAAAATAAATTACTTTTAAAAACCTGTAAAACAAAGACAGTGAAAGAGAGAGAAATTCTTAAAAAATTCGTTCAGGAGCTGTGATGCAACCTGGATTGACCATATCTAGACCCACACCTGGATGAGACATAAGGGTGGACACTCTTGGGGCTGAGAGGGTGGGTGAGGTTGGGTGAGCAAACTCAGACCCTTTAAAGTAGTACTGCGTGGTACCCATCCCATGGGTCCCAAATCTCCAGGTTCAAGGGCATCTTCCTACATCGAAAACATGCATGAGAAACCCAGAAGATGGTACACCGTGTGATTTTGAAAGGTTTCTAAAACGCACCCAATTTCTCATCTCCTTGTGCTCGGGTTCGCCTTTCCAGCTACTTTACTAGCAATCTCCCTACTTGGAGAATCAGCACCTTTAAGCTCCTGTTCCCTACAGGTTGCAATTTGTCCTGAGGATGAACGGGAATAGGGGCAACCAATGAGAGACTAGATCTAGGTGTTGGGACAGGCACAGGTCACTCTATTTTCCCATCAGGAAGAAGAATTAACCACAGGCTCAGCCTGCCGCCAGGAACCAGAATAGGGCCTGAGGCAATCCCGCGCTTTTGCGGCCAGCTCCCAAAAAAGCGAGTTGAAAAATGGAGCTCAGGGACACTGCAATTCACAAACCCGCAGAGTTATAAATGATAACTCTCATCCACAGATATATTGAGGGAAGGCAACGAAGAGGATTTGAACGCAAGGCAGAATTGCAGGAAGCAGATTTCAGGAGGTAGATTCGAATCGCCTTTAAAGCACATGAAAAGCGGCAAAACGTCGACAATGATGCCCTTGGCCAAAAAGGGCGTATGCGTTTTTTCCTGAATATATTCAGGAAAAAACGCATACGCCCTTTTTGGCCAACCAAGCAACCTGGAAAGGCAAATCAGCGCTACAAAGTGGTCTCGCTTCCCATCGGTCAAAAGGGCCATGCTGCAAAAAGTGTCAAAACCAGAAATGCAGGACAGGCCATGGAGAAATGGCAGCCTTGCTACGCTGATGGGCGGGATGTAAATTGCCAACAGCCACTCTAGAGAAGTGTACGGTGTGTCCTGAAACATCGAAAAAACACAGCTTAGGGAGCATAGGGCACGTCCACTCATGGGCGTATAAATTGGGAAAACTAAAAATCAGCAAGACACAGGCACCCCAATGTTTAGGGCTGCTATGTTGACAAGAACCTCCACTTCATGACACCTTAAATATCCCAGGAAAGAGAAAAATGGATAAAGAAGTTGTGGTCCTTATGTACAAAGGAATATCACTCAGACATGAAATCAATGTCATAAGGCTAGTAGAAGCAAGATGAGTGGATTTAGGTATGACGATTCTAAGTGAAATAAGTCACACAGAAAAAGACACTTATCATAAGCTATCACTTATAGAGGGAATGTAAAAACCGCTACACCTGAACTGAATTACAAAACAGAACAGAGTCACACGTTTAGAAAACACACTATGGCTGCTTAACGGGAAAGGTGAGGTGGGGTGATGCATAAAACAAGGGTTTCAAATTCGCTCAGATACTGTTCCATACACCCAATATGTAATAGACAAGACCTACTCCTTGCTCAGTGAACTGGACTCAACAACCCCTATTCACCGCACAAGAATATATGTGACTAGTAAGAATCGTAAAACCTATGTATTGATATCTCTCTGGAAGTGTGTCAAGTGGGTGTAAAGCTGCATAAACACAGCCGTGAAAAGCAGCTAAACCCCATTATAAAAATAAATTACTTTTAAAAACCTGTAAAACAAAGACAGTGAAAGAGAGAGAAATTCTTAAAAAATTCGTTCAGGAGCTGTGATGCAACCTGGATTGACCATATCTAGACCCACACCTGGATGAGACATAAGGGTGGACACTCTTGGGGCTGAGAGGTTGGGTGAGGTTGGGTGAGCAAACTCAGACCCTTTAAAGTAGTACTGCGTGGTACCCATCCCATGGGTCCCAAATCTCCAGGTTCAAGGGCATCTTCCTACATCGAAAACATGCATGAGAAACCCAGAAGATGGTACACCGTGTGATTTTGAAAGGTTTCTAAAACGCACCCAATTTCTCATCTCCTTGTGCTCGGGTTCGCCTTTCCAGCTACTTTACTAGCAATCTCCCTACTTGGAGAATCAGCACCTTTAAGCTCCTGTTCCCTACAGGTTGCAATTTGTCCTGAGGATGAACGGGAAGAGGGGCAACCAATGAGAGACTAGATCTAGGTGTTGGGACAGGCACAGGTCACTCTATTTTCCCATCAGGAAGAAGAATTAACCACAGGCTCAGCCTGCCACCAGGAACCAGAATAGGGCCTGAGGCAATCCCGCGCTTTTGCGGCCAGCTCCCAAAAAAGCGAGTTGAAAAATGGAGCTCAGGGACACTGCAATTCACAAACCCGCAGAGTTATAAATGATAACTCTCATCCACAGATATATTGAGGGAAGGCAACGAAGAGGATTTGAAAGCAAGGCAGAATTGCAGGAAACAGATTTCAGGAGGTAGATTCGAATCGCCTTTAAAGCACATGAAAAGCGGCAAAACGTCGACAATGATGCCCTTGGCCAAAAAGGGCGTATGCGTTTTTTCCTGAATATATTCAGGAAAAAACGCATACGCCCTTTTTGGCCAACCAAGCAACCTGGAAAGTCAAATCAGCGCTACAAAGAAGTCTCGCTTCCCATCGGTCAAAAGGGCCATGCTGCAAAAAGTGTCAAAACCAGAAATGCAGTACAGGCCATGGAGAAATGGCAGCCTTGCTACGCTGATGGGCGGGATGTAAATTGCCAAAAGCCACACTGGAGAAGTGTACGGTGTGTCCTGAAACATCGAAAAAACACAGCTTAGGGAGCATAGGGCACGTCCACTCATGGGCGTATAAATTGGGAAAACTAAAAATCAGCAAGACACAGGCACCCCAATGTTTAGGGCTGCTATTTTGACAAGAACCTCCACTTCATGACACCTTAAATATCCCAGGAAAGAGAAAAATGGATAAAGAAGTTGTGGTCCTTATGTACAAAGGAATATCACTCAGACATGAAATCAATGTCATAAGGCTAGTAGAAGCAAGATGAGTGGATTTAGGTACGACGATTCTAAGTGAAATAAGTGACACAGAAAAAGACACTTATCATAAGCTATCACTTATAGAGGGAATGTAAAAACCGCTACACCTGAACTGAATTACAAAACAGAACAGAGTCACACGTTTAGAAAACACACTATGGCTGCTTAACGGGAAAGGTGAGGTGGGGTGATGCATAAAACAAGGGTTTCAAATTCGCTCAGATACTGTTCCATACACCCAATATGTAATAGACAAGACCTACTCCTTGCTCAGTGAACTGGACTCAACAACCCCTATTCACCGCACAAGAATATATGTGACTAGTAAGAATCGTAAAACCTATGTATTGATATCTCTCTGGAAGTGTGTCAAGTGGGTGTAAAGCTGCATAAACACAGCCGTGAAAAGCAGCTAAACCCCATTATAAAAATAAATTACTTTTAAAAACCTGTAAAACAAAGACAGTGAAAGAGAGAGAAATTCTTAAAAAATTCGTTCAGGAGCTGTGATGCAACCTGGATTGACCATATCTAGACCCACACCTGGATGAGACATAAGGGTGGACACTCTTGGGGCTGAGAGGTTGGGTGAGGTTGGGTGAGCAAACTCAGACCCTTTAAAGTAGTACTGCGTGGTACCCATCCCATGGGTCCCAAATCTCCAGGTTCAAGGGCATCTTCCTACATCGAAAACATGCATGAGAAACCCAGAAGATGGTACACCGTGTGATTTTGAAAGGTTTCTAAAACGCACCCAATTTCTCATCTCCTTGTGCTCGGGTTCGCCTTTCCAGCTACTTTACTAGCAATCTCCCTACTTGGAGAATCAGCACCTTTAAGCTCCTGTTCCCTACAGGTTGCAATTTGTCCTGAGGATGAACGGGAAGAGGGGCAACCAATGAGAGACTAGATCTAGGTGTTGGGACAGGCACAGGTCACTCTATTTTCCCATCAGGAAGAAGAATTAACCACAGGCTCAGCCTGCCGCCAGGAACCAGAATAGGGCCTGAGGCAATCCCGCGCTTTTGCGGCCAGCTCCCAAAAAAGCGAGTTGAAAAATGGAGCTCAGGGACACTGCAATTCACAAACCCGCAGAGTTATAAATGATAACTCTCATCCACAGATATATTGAGGGAAGGCAACGAAGAGGATTTGAAAGCAAGGCAGAATTGCAGGAAACAGATTTCAGGAGGTAGATTCGAATCGCCTTTAAAGCACATGAAAAGCGGCAAAACGTCGACAATGATGCCCTTGGCCAAAAAGGGCGTATGCGTTTTTTCCTGAATATATTCAGGAAAAAACGCATACGCCCTTTTTGGCCAACCAAGCAACCTGGAAAGGCAAATCAGCGCTACAAAGAGGTCTCGCTTCCCATCGGTCAAAAGGGCCATGCTGCAAAAAGTGTCAAAACCAGAAATGCAGGACAGGCCATGGAGAAATGGCAGCCTTGCTACGCTGATGGGCGGGATGTAAATTGCCAACAGCCACTCTGGAGAAGTGTACGGAGTGTCCTGAAACATCGAAAAAACACAGCTTAGGGAGCATAGGGCACGTCCACTCATGGGCGTATAAATTGGGAAAACTAAAAATCAGCAAGACACAGGCACCCCAATGTTTAGGGCTGCTATGTTGACAAGAACCTCCACTTCATGACACCTTAAATATCCCAGGAAAGAGAAAAATGGATAAAGAAGTTGTGGTCCTTATGTACAAAGGAATATCACTCAGACATGAAATCAATGTCATAAGGCTAGTAGAAGCAAGATGAGTGGATTTAGGTACGACGATTCTAAGTGAAATAAGTGACACAGAAAAAGACACTTATCATAAGCTATCACTTATAGAGGGAATGTAAAAACCGCTACACCTGAACTGAATTACAAAACAGAACAGAGTCACACGTTTAGAAAACACACTATGGCTGCTTAACGGGAAAGGTGAGGTGGGGTGATGCATAAAACAAGGGTTTCAAATTCGCTCAGATACTGTTCCATACACCCAATATGTAATAGACAAGACCTACTCCTTGCTCAGTGAACTGGACTCAACAACCCCTATTCACCGCACAAGAATATATGTGACTAGTAAGAATCGTAAAACCTATGTATTGATATCTCTCTGGAAGTGTGTCAAGTGGGTGTAAAGCTGCATAAACACAGCCGTGAAAAGCAGCTAAACCCCATTATAAAAATAAATTACTTTTAAAAACCTGTAAAACAAAGACAGTGAAAGAGAGAGAAATTCTTAAAAAATTCGTTCAGGAGCTGTGATGCAACCTGGATTGACCATATCTAGACCCACACCTGGATGAGACATAAGGGTGGACACTCTTGGGGCTGAGAGGTTGGGTGAGGTTGGGTGAGCAAACTCAGACCCTTTAAAGTAGTACTGCGTGGTACCCATCCCATGGGTCCCAAATCTCCAGGTTCAAGGGCATCTTCCTACATCGAAAACATGCATGAGAAACCCAGAAGATGGTACACCGTGTGATTTTGAAAGGTTTCTAAAACGCACCCAATTTCTCATCTCCTTGTGCTCGGGTTCGCCTTTCCAGCTACTTTACTAGCAATCTCCCTACTTGGAGAATCAGCACCTTTAAGCTCCTGTTCCCTACAGGTTGCAATTTGTCCTGAGGATGAACGGGAAGAGGGGCAACCAATGAGAGACTAGATCTAGGTGTTGGGACAGGCACAGGTCACTCTATTTTCCCATCAGGAAGAAGAATTAACCACAGGCTCAGCCTGCCGCCAGGAACCAGAATAGGGCCTGAGGCAATCCCGCGCTTTTGCGGCCAGCTCCCAAAAAAGCGAGTTGAAAAATGGAGCTCAGGGACACTGCAATTCACAAACCCGCAGAGTTATAAATGATAACTCTCATCCACAGATATATTGAGGGAAGGCAACGAAGAGGATTTGAAAGCAAGGCAGAATTGCAGGAAACAGATTTCAGGAGGTAGATTCGAATCGCCTTTAAAGCACATGAAAAGCGGCAAAACGTCGACAATGATGCCCTTGGCCAAAAAGGGCGTATGCGTTTTTTCCTGAATATATTCAGGAAAAAACGCATACGCCCTTTTTGGCCAACCAAGCAACCTGGAAAGGCAAATCAGCGCTACAAAGAGGTCTCGCTTCCCATCGGTCAAAAGGGCCATGCTGCAAAAAGTGTCAAAACCAGAAATGCAGGACAGGCCATGGAGAAATGGCAGCCTTGCTACGCTGATGGGCGGGATGTAAATTGCCAACAGCCACTCTGGAGAAGTGTACGGAGTGTCCTGAAACATCGAAAAAACACAGCTTAGGGAGCATAGGGCACGTCCACTCATGGGCGTATAAATTGGGAAAACTAAAAATCAGCAAGACACAGGCACCCCAATGTTTAGGGCTGCTATTTTGACAAGAACCTCCACTTCATGACACCTTAAATATCCCAGGAAAGAGAAAAATGGATAAAGAAGTTGTGGTCCTTATGTACAAAGGAATATCACTCAGACATGAAATCAATGTCATAAGGCTAGTAGAAGCAAGATGAGTGGATTTAGGTACGACGATTCTAAGTGAAATAAGTGACACAGAAAAAGACACTTATCATAAGCTATCACTTATAGAGGGAATGTAAAAACCGCTACACCTGAACTGAATTACAAAACAGAACAGAGTCACACGTTTAGAAAACACACTATGGCTGCTTAACGGGAAAGGTGAGGTGGGGTGATGCATAAAACAAGGGTTTCAAATTCGCTCAGATACTGTTCCATACACCCAATATGTAATAGACAAGACCTACTCCTTGCTCAGTGAACTGGACTCAACAACCCCTATTCACCGCACAAGAATATATGTGACTAGTAAGAATCGTAAAACCTATGTATTGATATCTCTCTGGAAGTGTGTCAAGTGGGTGTAAAGCTGCATAAACACAGCCGTGAAAAGCAGCTAAACCCCATTATAAAAATAAATTACTTTTAAAAACCTGTAAAACAAAGACAGTGAAAGAGAGAGAAATTCTTAAAAAATTCGTTCAGGAGCTGTGATGCAACCTGGATTGACCATATCTAGACCCACACCTGGATGAGACATAAGGGTGGACACTCTTGGGGCTGAGAGGTTGGGTGAGGTTGGGTGAGCAAACTCAGACCCTTTAAAGTAGTACTGCGTGGTACCCATCCCATGGGTCCCAAATCTCCAGGTTCAAGGGCATCTTCCTACATCGAAAACATGCATGAGAAACCCAGAAGATGGTACACCGTGTGATTTTGAAAGGTTTCTAAAACGCACCCAATTTCTCATCTCCTTGTGCTCGGGTTCGCCTTTCCAGCTACTTTACTAGCAATCTCCCTACTTGGAGAATCAGCACCTTTAAGCTCCTGTTCCCTACAGGTTGCAATTTGTCCTGAGGATGAACGGGAAGAGGGGCAACCAATGAGAGACTAGATCTAGGTGTTGGGACAAGCACAGGTCACTCTATTTTCCCATCAGGAAGAAGAATTAACCACAGGCTCAGCCTGCCGCCAGGAACCAGAATAGGGCCTGAGGCAATCCCGCGCTTTTGCGGCCAGCTCCCAAAAAAGCGAGTTGAAAAATGGAGCTCAGGGACACTGCAATTCACAAACCCGCAGAGTTATAAATGATAACTCTCATCCACAGATATATTGAGGGAAGGCAACGAAGAGGATTTGAAAGCAAGGCAGAATTGCAGGAAACAGATTTCAGGAGGTAGATTCGAATCGCCTTTAAAGCACATGAAAAGCGGCAAAACGTCGACAATGATGCCCTTGGCCAAAAAGGGCGTATGCGTTTTTTCCTGAATATATTCAGGAAAAAACGCATACGCCCTTTTTGGCCAACCAAGCAACCTGGAAAGTCAAATCAGCGCTACAAAGAAGTCTCGCTTCCCATCGGTCAAAAGGGCCATGCTGCAAAAAGTGTCAAAACCAGAAATGCAGTACAGGCCATGGAGAAATGGCAGCCTTGCTACGCTGATGGGCGGGATGTAAATTGCCAAAAGCCACACTGGAGAAGTGTACGGTGTGTCCTGAAACATCGAAAAAACACAGCTTAGGGAGCATAGGGCACGTCCACTCATGGGCGTATAAATTGGGAAAACTAAAAATCAGCAAGACACAGGCACCCCAATGTTTAGGGCTGCTATTTTGACAAGAACCTCCACTTCATGACACCTTAAATATCCCAGGAAAGAGAAAAATGGATAAAGAAGTTGTGGTCCTTATGTACAAAGGAATATCACTCAGACATGAAATCAATGTCATAAGGCTAGTAGAAGCAAGATGAGTGGATTTAGGTACGACGATTCTAAGTGAAATAAGTGACACAGAAAAAGACACTTATCATAAGCTATCACTTATAGAGGGAATGTAAAAACCGCTACACCTGAACTGAATTACAAAACAGAACAGAGTCACACGTTTAGAAAACACACTATGGCTGCTTAACGGGAAAGGTGAGGTGGGGTGATGCATAAAACAAGGGTTTCAAATTCGCTCAGATACTGTTCCATACACCCAATATGTAATAGACAAGACCTACTCCTTGCTCAGTGAACTGGACTCAACAACCCCTATTCACCGCACAAGAATATATGTGACTAGTAAGAATCGTAAAACCTATGTATTGATATCTCTCTGGAAGTGTGTCAAGTGGGTGTAAAGCTGCATAAACACAGCCGTGAAAAGCAGCTAAACCCCATTATAAAAATAAATTACTTTTAAAAACCTGTAAAACAAAGACAGTGAAAGAGAGAGAAATTCTTAAAAAATTCGTTCAGGAGCTGTGATGCAACCTGGATTGACCATATCTAGACCCACACCTGGATGAGACATAAGGGTGGACACTCTTGGGGCTGAGAGGGTGGGTGAGGTTGGGTGAGCAAACTCAGACCCTTTAAAGTAGTACTGCGTGGTACCCATCCCATGGGTCCCAAATCTCCAGGTTCAAGGGCATCTTCCTACATCGAAAACATGCATGAGAAACCCAGAAGATGGTACACCGTGTGATTTTGAAAGGTTTCTAAAACGCACCCAATTTCTCATCTCCTTGTGCTCGGGTTCGCCTTTCCAGCTACTTTACTAGCAATCTCCCTACTTGGAGAATCAGCACCTTTAAGCTCCTGTTCCCTACAGGTTGCAATTTGTCCTGAGGATGAACGGGAATAGGGGCAACCAATGAGAGACTAGATCTAGGTGTTGGGACAGGCACAGGTCACTCTATTTTCCCATCAGGAAGAAGAATTAACCACAGGCTCAGCCTGCCGCCAGGAACCAGAATAGGGCCTGAGGCAATCCCGCGCTTTTGCGGCCAGCTCCCAAAAAAGCGAGTTGAAAAATGGAGCTCAGGGACACTGCAATTCACAAACCCGCAGAGTTATAAATGATAACTCTCATCCACAGATATATTGAGGGAAGGCAACGAAGAGGATTTGAAAGCAAGGCAGAATTGCAGGAAACAGATTTCAGGAGGTAGATTCGAATCGCCTTTAAAGCACATGAAAAGCGGCAAAACGTCGACAATGATGCCCTTGGCCAAAAAGGGCGTATGCGTTTTTTCCTGAATATATTCAGGAAAAAACGCATACGCCCTTTTTGGCCAACCAAGCAACCTGGAAAGGCAAATCAGCGCTACAAAGAGGTCTCGCTTCCCATCGGTCAAAAGGGCCATGCTGCAAAAAGTGTCAAAACCAGAAATGCAGGACAGGCCATGGAGAAATGGCAGCCTTGCTACGCTGATGGGCGGGATGTAAATTGCCAACAGCCACTCTGGAGAAGTGTACGGAGTGTCCTGAAACATCGAAAAAACACAGCTTAGGGAGCATAGGGCACGTCCACTCATGGGCGTATAAATTGGGAAAACTAAAAATCAGCAAGACACAGGCACCCCAATGTTTAGGGCTGCTATGTTGACAAGAACCTCCACTTCATGACACCTTAAATATCCCAGGAAAGAGAAAAATGGATAAAGAAGTTGTGGTCCTTATGTACAAAGGAATATCACTCAGACATGAAATCAATGTCATAAGGCTAGTAGAAGCAAGATGAGTGGATTTAGGTACGACGATTCTAAGTGAAATAAGTGACACAGAAAAAGACACTTATCATAAGCTATCACTTATAGAGGGAATGTAAAAACCGCTACACCTGAACTGAATTACAAAACAGAACAGAGTCACACGTTTAGAAAACACACTATGGCTGCTTAACGGGAAAGGTGAGGTGGGGTGATGCATAAAACAAGGGTTTCAAATTCGCTCAGATACTGTTCCATACACCCAATATGTAATAGACAAGACCTACTCCTTGCTCAGTGAACTGGACTCAACAACCCCTATTCACCGCACAAGAATATATGTGACTAGTAAGAATCGTAAAACCTATGTATTGATATCTCTCTGGAAGTGTGTCAAGTGGGTGTAAAGCTGCATAAACACAGCCGTGAAAAGCAGCTAAACCCCATTATAAAAATAAATTACTTTTAAAAACCTGTAAAACAAAGACAGTGAAAGAGAGAGAAATTCTTAAAAAATTCGTTCAGGAGCTGTGATGCAACCTGGATTGACCATATCTAGACCCACACCTGGATGAGACATAAGGGTGGACACTCTTGGGGCTGAGAGGTTGGTTGAGGTTGGGTGAGCAAACTCAGACCCTTTAAAGTAGTACTGCGTGGTACCCATCCCATGGGTCCCAAATCTCCAGGTTCAAGGGCATCTTCCTACATCGAAAACATGCATGAGAAACCCAGAAGATGGTACACCGTGTGATTTTGAAAGGTTTCTAAAACGCACCCCATTTCTCATCTCCTTGTGCTAGGGTTCGCCTTTCCAGCTACTTTACTAGCAATCTCCCTACTTGGAGAATCAGCACCTTTAAGCTCCTGTTCCCTACAGGTTGCAATTTGTCCTGAGGATGAACGGGAAGAGGGGCAACCAATGAGAGACTAGATCTAGGTGTTGGTAGAGGCACAGGTCACTCTATTTTCCCATCAGGAAGAAGAATTAACCACAGGCTCAGCCTGCCGCCAGGAACCAGAATAAGGCCTGAGGCAATCTCGCGCTTTTGTGGCCAGCTCCCAAAAAAGCGAGTTGAAAAATGGAGCTCAGGGACACTGCAATTCACAAACCCGCAGAGTTATAAATGATAACTCTCATCCACAGATATATTGAGGGCAGGCAACGAAGAGGATTTGAAAGCAAGGCAGAATTGCAGGAAGCAGATTTCAGGAGGTAGATTCGAATCGCCTTTAAAGCACATGAAAAGCGGCAAAACGTCGACAATGATGCCCTTGGCCAAAAAGGGCGTATGCGTTTTTTCCTGAATATATTCAGGAAAAAACGCATACGCCCTTTTTGGCCAACCAAGCAACCTGGAAAGGCAAATCAGCGCTACAAAGTGGTCTCGCTTCCCATCGGTCAAAAGGGCCATGCTGCAAAAAGTGTCAAAACCAGAAATGCAGGACAGGCCATGGAGAAATGGCAGCCTTGCTACGCTGATGGGCGGGATGTAAATTGCCAACAGCCACTCTAGAGAAGTGTACGGTGTGTCCTGAAACATCGAAAAAACACAGCTTAGGGAGCATAGGGCACGTCCACTCATGGGCGTATAAATTGGGAAAACTAAAAATCAGCAAGACACAGGCACCCCAATGTTTAGGGCTGCTATGTTGACAAGAACCTCCACTTCATGACACCTTAAATATCCCAGGAAAGAGAAAAATGGATAAAGAAGTTGTGGTCCTTATGTACAAAGGAATATCACTCAGACATGAAATCAATGTCATAAGGCTAGTAGAAGCAAGATGAGTGGATTTAGGTATGACGATTCTAAGTGAAATAAGTCACACAGAAAAAGACACTTATCATAAGCTATCACTTATAGAGGGAATGTAAAAACCGCTACACCTGAACTGAATTACAAAACAGAACAGAGTCACACGTTTAGAAAACACACTATGGCTGCTTAACGGGAAAGGTGAGGTGGGGTGATGCATAAAACAAGGGTTTCAAATTCGCTCAGATACTGTTCCATACACCCAATATGTAATAGACAAGACCTACTCCTTGCTCAGTGAACTGGACTCAACAACCCCTATTCACCGCACAAGAATATATGTGACTAGTAAGAATCGTAAAACCTATGTATTGATATCTCTCTGGAAGTGTGTCAAGTGGGTGTAAAGCTGCATAAACACAGCCGTGAAAAGCAGCTAAACCCCATTATAAAAATAAATTACTTTTAAAAACCTGTAAAACAAAGACAGTGAAAGAGAGAGAAATTCTTAAAAAATTCGTTCAGGAGCTGTGATGCAACCTGGATTGACCATATCTAGACCCACACCTGGATGAGACATAAGGGTGGACACTCTTGGGGCTGAGAGGTTGGGTGAGGTTGGGTGAGCAAACTCAGACCCTTTAAAGTAGTACTGCGTGGTACCCATCCCATGGGTCCCAAATCTCCAGGTTCAAGGGCATCTTCCTACATCGAAAACATGCATGAGAAACCCAGAAGATGGTACACCGTGTGATTTTGAAAGGTTTCTAAAACGCACCCAATTTCTCATCTCCTTGTGCTCGGGTTCGCCTTTCCAGCTACTTTACTAGCAATCTCCCTACTTGGAGAATCAGCACCTTTAAGCTCCTGTTCCCTACAGGTTGCAATTTGTCCTGAGGATGAACGGGAAGAGGGGCAACCAATGAGAGACTAGATCTAGGTGTTGGGACAGGCACAGGTCACTCTATTTTCCCATCAGGAAGAAGAATTAACCACAGGCTCAGCCTGCCACCAGGAACCAGAATAGGGCCTGAGGCAATCCCGCGCTTTTGCGGCCAGCTCCCAAAAAAGCGAGTTGAAAAATGGAGCTCAGGGACACTGCAATTCACAAACCCGCAGAGTTATAAATGATAACTCTCATCCACAGATATATTGAGGGAAGGCAACGAAGAGGATTTGAAAGCAAGGCAGAATTGCAGGAAACAGATTTCAGGAGGTAGATTCGAATCGCCTTTAAAGCACATGAAAAGCGGCAAAACGTCGACAATGATGCCCTTGGCCAAAAAGGGCGTATGCGTTTTTTCCTGAATATATTCAGGAAAAAACGCATACGCCCTTTTTGGCCAACCAAGCAACCTGGAAAGTCAAATCAGCGCTACAAAGAAGTCTCGCTTCCCATCGGTCAAAAGGGCCATGCTGCAAAAAGTGTCAAAACCAGAAATGCAGTACAGGCCATGGAGAAATGGCAGCCTTGCTACGCTGATGGGCGGGATGTAAATTGCCTAAAGCCACACTGGAGAAGTGTACGGTGTGTCCTGAAACATCGAAAAAACACAGCTTAGGGAGCATAGGGCACGTCCACTCATGGGCGTATAAATTGGGAAAACTAAAAATCAGCAAGACACAGGCACCCCAATGTTTAGGGCTGCTATTTTGACAAGAACCTCCACTTCATGACACCTTAAATATCCCAGGAAAGAGAAAAATGGATAAAGAAGTTGTGGTCCTTATGTACAAAGGAATATCACTCAGACATGAAATCAATGTCATAAGGCTAGTAGAAGCAAGATGAGTGGATTTAGGTACGACGATTCTAAGTGAAATAAGTGACACAGAAAAAGACACTTATCATAAGCTATCACTTATAGAGGGAATGTAAAAACCGCTACACCTGAACTGAATTACAAAACAGAACAGAGTCACACGTTTAGAAAACACACTATGGCTGCTTAACGGGAAAGGTGAGGTGGGGTGATGCATAAAACAAGGGTTTCAAATTCGCTCAGATACTGTTCCATACACCCAATATGTAATAGACAAGACCTACTCCTTGCTCAGTGAACTGGACTCAACAACCCCTATTCACCGCACAAGAATATATGTGACTAGTAAGAATCGTAAAACCTATGTATTGATATCTCTCTGGAAGTGTGTCAAGTGGGTGTAAAGCTGCATAAACACAGCCGTGAAAAGCAGCTAAACCCCATTATAAAAATAAATTACTTTTAAAAACCTGTAAAACAAAGACAGTGAAAGAGAGAGAAATTCTTAAAAAATTCGTTCAGGAGCTGTGATGCAACCTGGATTGACCATATCTAGACCCACACCTGGATGAGACATAAGGGTGGACACTCTTGGGGCTGAGAGGTTGGGTGAGGTTGGGTGAGCAAACTCAGACCCTTTAAAGTAGTACTGCGTGGTACCCATCCCATGGGTCCCAAATCTCCAGGTTCAAGGGCATCTTCCTACATCGAAAACATGCATGAGAAACCCAGAAGATGGTACACCGTGTGATTTTGAAAGGTTTCTAAAACGCACCCAATTTCTCATCTCCTTGTGCTCGGGTTCGCCTTTCCAGCTACTTTACTAGCAATCTCCCTACTTGGAGAATCAGCACCTTTAAGCTCCTGTTCCCTACAGGTTGCAATTTGTCCTGAGGATGAACGGGAAGAGGGGCAACCAATGAGAGACTAGATCTAGGTGTTGGGACAAGCACAGGTCACTCTATTTTCCCATCAGGAAGAAGAATTAACCACAGGCTCAGCCTGCCGCCAGGAACCAGAATAGGGCCTGAGGCAATCCCGCGCTTTTGCGGCCAGCTCCCAAAAAAGCGAGTTGAAAAATGGAGCTCAGGGACACTGCAATTCACAAACCCGCAGAGTTATAAATGATAACTCTCATCCACAGATATATTGAGGGAAGGCAACGAAGAGGATTTGAAAGCAAGGCAGAATTGCAGGAAACAGATTTCAGGAGGTAGATTCGAATCGCCTTTAAAGCACATGAAAAGCGGCAAAACGTCGACAATGATGCCCTTGGCCAAAAAGGGCGTATGCGTTTTTTCCTGAATATATTCAGGAAAAAACGCATACGCCCTTTTTGGCCAACCAAGCAACCTGGAAAGTCAAATCAGCGCTACAAAGAGGTCTCGCTTCCCATCGGTCAAAAGGGCCATGCTGCAAAAGTGTCAAAACCAGAAATGCAGGACAGGCCATGGAGAAATGGCAGCCTTGCTACGCTGATGGGCGGGATGTAAATTGCCAACAGCCACTCTGGAGAAGTGTACGGAGTGTCCTGAAACATCGAAAAAACACAGCTTAGGGAGCATAGGGCACGTCCACTCATGGGCGTATAAATTGGGAAAACTAAAAATCAGCAAGACACAGGCACCCCAATGTTTAGGGCTGCTATGTTGACAAGAACCTCCACTTCATGACACCTTAAATATCCCAGGAAAGAGAAAAATGGATAAAGAAGTTGTGGTCCTTATGTACAAAGGAATATCACTCAGACATGAAATCAATGTCATAAGGCTAGTAGAAGCAAGATGAGTGGATTTAGGTACGACGATTCTAAGTGCAATAAGTGACACAGAAAAAGACACTTATCATAAGCTATCACTTATAGAGGGAATGTAAAAACCGCTACACCTGAACTGAATTACAAAACAGAACAGAGTCACACGTTTAGAAAACACACTATGGCTGCTTAATGGGAAAGGTGAGGTGGGGTGATGCATAAAACAAGGGTTTCAAATTCGCTCAGATACTGTTCCATACACCCAATATGTAATAGACAAGACCTACTCCTTGCTCAGTGAACTGGACTCAACAACCCCTATTCACCGCACAAGAATATATGTGACTAGTAAGAATCGTAAAACCTATGTATTGATATCTCTCTGGAAGTGTGTCAAGTGGGTGTAAAGCTGCATAAACACAGCCGTGAAAAGCAGCTAAACCCCATTATAAAAATAAATTACTTTTAAAAACCTGTAAAACAAAGACAGTGAAAGAGAGAGAAATTCTTAAAAAATTCGTTCAGGAGCTGTGATGCAACCTGGATTGACCATATCTAGACCCACACCTGGATGAGACATAAGGGTGGACACTCTTGGGGCTGAGAGGTTGGGTGAGGTTGGGTGAGCAAACTCAGACCCTTTAAAGTAGTACTGCGTGGTACCCATCCCATGGGTCCCAAATCTCCAGGTTCAAGGGCATCTTCCTACATCGAAAACATGCATGAGAAACCCAGAAGATGGTACACCGTGTGATTTTGAAAGGTTTCTAAAACGCACCCAATTTCTCATCTCCTTGTGCTCGGGTTCGCCTTTCCAGCTACTTTACTAGCAATCTCCCTACTTGGAGAATCAGCACCTTTAAGCTCCTGTTCCCTACAGGTTGCAATTTGTCCTGAGGATGAACGGGAAGAGGGGCAACCAATGAGAGACTAGATCTAGGTGTTGGGACAGGCACAGGTCACTCTATTTTCCCATCAGGAAGAAGAATTAACCACAGGCTCAGCCTGCCGCCAGGAACCAGAATAGGGCCTGAGGCAATCCCGCGCTTTTGCGGCCAGCTCCCAAAAAAGCGAGTTGAAAAATGGAGCTCAGGGACACTGCAATTCACAAACCCGCAGAGTTATAAATGATAACTCTCATCCACAGATATATTGAGGGAAGGCAACGAAGAGGATTTGAAAGCAAGGCAGAATTGCAGGAAACAGATTTCAGGAGGTAGATTCGAATCGCCTTTAAAGCACATGAAAAGCGGCAAAACGTCGACAATGATGCCCTTGGCCAAAAAGGGCGTATGCGTTTTTTCCTGAATATATTCAGGAAAAAACGCATACGCCCTTTTTGGCCAACCAAGCAACCTGGAAAGTCAAATCAGCGCTACAAAGAAGTCTCGCTTCCCATCGGTCAAAAGGGCCATGCTGCAAAAAGTGTCAAAACCAGAAATGCAGGACAGGCCATGGAGAAATGGCAGCCTTGCTACGCTGATGGGCGGGATGTAAATTGCCAAAAGCCACACTGGAGAAGTGTACGGTGTGTCCTGAAACATCGAAAAAACACAGCTTAGGGAGCATAGGGCACGTCCACTCATGGGCGTATAAATTGGGAAAACTAAAAATCAGCAAGACACAGGCACCCCAATGTTTAGGGCTGCTATTTTGACAAGAACCTCCACTTCATGACACCTTAAATATCCCAGGAAAGAGAAAAATGGATAAAGAAGTTGTGGTCCTTATGTACAAAGGAATATCACTCAGACATGAAATCAATGTCATAAGGCTAGTAGAAGCAAGATGAGTGGATTTAGGTACGACGATTCTAAGTGAAATAAGTGACACAGAAAAAGACACTTATCATAAGCTATCACTTATAGAGGGAATGTAAAAACCGCTACACCTGAACTGAATTACAAAACAGAACAGAGTCACACGTTTAGAAAACACACTATGGCTGCTTAACGGGAAAGGTGAGGTGGGGTGATGCATAAAACAAGGGTTTCAAATTCGCTCAGATACTGTTCCATACACCCAATATGTAATAGACAAGACCTACTCCTTGCTCAGTGAACTGGACTCAACAACCCCTATTCACCGCACAAGAATATATGTGACTAGTAAGAATCGTAAAACCTATGTATTGATATCTCTCTGGAAGTGTGTCAAGTGGGTGTAAAGCTGCATAAACACAGCCGTGAAAAGCAGCTAAACCCCATTATAAAAATAAATTACTTTTAAAAACCTGTAAAACAAAGACAGTGAAAGAGAGAGAAATTCTTAAAAAATTCGTTCAGGAGCTGTGATGCAACCTGGATTGACCATATCTAGACCCACACCTGGATGAGACATAAGGGTGGACACTCTTGGGGCTGAGAGGGTGGGTGAGGTTGGGTGAGCAAACTCAGACCCTTTAAAGTAGTACTGCGTGGTACCCATCCCATGGGTCCCAAATCTCCAGGTTCAAGGGCATCTTCCTACATCGAAAACATGCATGAGAAACCCAGAAGATGGTACACCGTGTGATTTTGAAAGGTTTCTAAAACGTACCCAATTTCTCATCTCCTTGTGCTCGGGTTCGCCTTTCCAGCTACTTTACTAGCAATCTCCCTACTTGGAGAATCAGCACCTTTAAGCTCCTGTTCCCTACAGGTTGCAAATTTTCCTGAGGATGAACGGGAAGAGGGGCAACCAATGAGAGACTAGATCTAGGTGTTGGGACAGGCACAGGTCACTCTATTTTCCCATCAGGAAGAAGAATTAACCACAGGCTCAGCCTGCCGCCAGGAACCAGAATAGGGCCTGAGGCAATCCCGCGCTTTTGCGGCCAGCTCCCAAAAAAGCGAGTTGAAAAATGGAGCTCAGGGACACTGCAATTCACAAACCCGCAGAGTTATAAATGATAACTCTCATCCACAGATATATTGAGGGAAGGCAACGAAGAGGATTTGAAAGCAAGGCAGAATTGCAGGAAACAGATTTCAGGAGGTAGATTCGAATCGCCTTTAAAGCACATGAAAAGCGGCAAAACGTCGACAATGATGCCCTTGGCCAAAAAGGGCGTATGCGTTTTTTCCTGAATATATTCAGGAAAAAACGCATACGCCCTTTTTGGCCAACCAAGCAACCTGGAAAGGCAAATCAGCGCTACAAAGAGGTCTCGCTTCCCATCGGTCAAAAGGGCCATGCTGCAAAAAGTGTCAAAACCAGAAATGCAGGACAGGCCATGGAGAAATGGCAGCCTTGCTACGCTGATGGGCGGCATGTAAATTGCCAACAGCCACTCTGGAGAAGTGTACGGAGTGTCCTGAAACATCGAAAAAACACAGCTTAGGGAGCATAGGGCACGTCCACTCATGGGCGTATAAATTGGGAAAACTAAAAATCAGCAAGACACAGGCACCCCAATGTTTAGGGCTGCTATGTTGACAAGAACCTCCACTTCATGACACCTTAAATATCCCAGGAAAGAGAAAAATGGATAAAGAAGTTGTGGTCCTTATGTACAAAGGAATATCACTCAGACATGAAATCAATGTCATAAGGCTAGTAGAAGCAAGATGAGTGGATTTAGGTACGACGATTCTAAGTGAAATAAGTGACACAGAAAAAGACACTTATCATAAGCTATCACTTATAGAGGGAATGTAAAAACCGCTACACCTGAACTGAATTACAAAACAGAACAGAGTCACACGTTTAGAAAACACACTATGGCTGCTTAACGGGAAAGGTGAGGTGGGGTGATGCATAAAACAAGGGTTTCAAATTCGCTCAGATACTGTTCCATACACCCAATATGTAATAGACAAGACCTACTCCTTGCTCAGTGAACTGGACTCAACAACCCCTATTCACCGCACAAGAATATATGTGACTAGTAAGAATCGTAAAACCTATGTATTGATATCTCTCTGGAAGTGTGTCAAGTGGGTGTAAAGCTGCATAAACACAGCCGTGAAAAGCAGCTAAACCCCATTATAAAAATAAATTACTTTTAAAAACCTGTAAAACAAAGACAGTGAAAGAGAGAGAAATTCTTAAAAAATTCGTTCAGGAGCTGTGATGCAACCTGGATTGACCATATCTAGACCCACACCTGGATGAGACATAAGGGTGGACACTCTTGGGGCTGAGAGGGTGGGTGAGGTTGGGTGAGCAAACTCAGACCCTTTAAAGTAGTACTGCGTGGTACCCATCCCATGGGTCCCAAATCTCCAGGTTCAAGGGCATCTTCCTACATCGAAAACATGCATGAGAAACCCAGAAGATGGTACACCGTGTGATTTTGAAAGGTTTCTAAAACGCACCCAATTTCTCATCTCCTTGTGCTCGGGTTCGCCTTTCCAGCTACTTTACTAGCAATCTCCCTACTTGGAGAATCAGCACCTTTAAGCTCCTGTTCCCTACAGGTTGCAAATTTTCCTGAGGATGAACGGGAAGAGGGGCAACCAATGAGAGACTAGATCTAGGTGTTGGGACAGGCACAGGTCACTCTATTTTCCCATCAGGAAGAAGAATTAACCACAGGCTCAGCCTGCCGCCAGGAACCAGAATAGGGCCTGAGGCAATCCCGCGCTTTTGCGGCCAGCTCCCAAAAAAGCGAGTTGAAAAATGGAGCTCAGGGACACTGCAATTCACAAACCCGCAGAGTTATAAATGATAACTCTCATCCACAGATATATTGAGGGAAGGCAACGAAGAGGATTTGAAAGCAAGGCAGAATTGCAGGAAACAGATTTCAGGAGGTAGATTCGAATCGCCTTTAAAGCACATGAAAAGCGGCAAAACGTCGACAATGATGCCCTTGGCCAAAAAGGGCGTATGCGTTTTTTCCTGAATATATTCAGGAAAAAACGCATACGCCCTTTTTGGCCAACCAAGCAACCTGGAAAGGCAAATCAGCGCTACAAAGAGGTCTCGCTTCCCATCGGTCAAAAGGGCCATGCTGCAAAAAGTGTCAAAACCAGAAATGCAGGACAGGCCATGGAGAAATGGCAGCCTTGCTACGCTGATGGGCGGGATGTAAATTGCCAACAGCCACTCTGGAGAAGTGTACGGAGTGTCCTGAAACATCGAAAAAACACAGCTTAGGGAGCATAGGGCACGTCCACTCATGGGCGTATAAATTGGGAAAACTAAAAATCAGCAAGACACAGGCACCCCAATGTTTAGGGCTGCTATGTTGACAAGAACCTCCACTTCATGACACCTTAAATATCCCAGGAAAGAGAAAAATGGATAAAGAAGTTGTGGTCCTTATGTACAAAGGAATATCACTCAGACATGAAATCAATGTCATAAGGCTAGTAGAAGCAAGATGAGTGGATTTAGGTACGACGATTCTAAGTGAAATAAGTGACACAGAAAAAGACACTTATCATAAGCTATCACTTATAGAGGGAATGTAAAAACCGCTACACCTGAACTGAATTACAAAACAGAACAGAGTCACACGTTTAGAAAACACACTATGGCTGCTTAACGGGAAAGGTGAGGTGGGGTGATGCATAAAACAAGGGTTTCAAATTCGCTCAGATACTGTTCCATACACCCAATATGTAATAGACAAGACCTACTCCTTGCTCAGTGAACTGGACTCAACAACCCCTATTCACCGCACAAGAATATATGTGACTAGTAAGAATCGTAAAACCTATGTATTGATATCTCTCTGGAAGTGTGTCAAGTGGGTGTAAAGCTGCATAAACACAGCCGTGAAAAGCAGCTAAACCCCATTATAAAAATAAATTACTTTTAAAAACCTGTAAAACAAAGACAGTGAAAGAGAGAGAAATTCTTAAAAAATTCGTTCAGGAGCTGTGATGCAACCTGGATTGACCATATCTAGACCCACACCTGGATGAGACATAAGGGTGGACACTCTTGGGGCTGAGAGGTTGGTTGAGGTTGGGTGAGCAAACTCAGACCCTTTAAAGTAGTACTGCGTGGTACCCATCCCATGGGTCCCAAATCTCCAGGTTCAAGGGCATCTTCCTACATCGAAAACATGCATGAGAAACCCAGAAGATGGTACACCGTGTGATTTTGAAAGGTTTCTAAAACGCACCCCATTTCTCATCTCCTTGTGCTAGGGTTCGCCTTTCCAGCTACTTTACTAGCAATCTCCCTACTTGGAGAATCAGCACCTTTAAGCTCCTGTTCCCTACAGGTTGCAATTTGTCCTGAGGATGAACGGGAAGAGGGGCAACCAATGAGAGACTAGATCTAGGTGTTGGTAGAGGCACAGGTCACTCTATTTTCCCATCAGGAAGAAGAATTAACCACAGGCTCAGCCTGCCGCCAGGAACCAGAATAAGGCCTGAGGCAATCTCGCGCTTTTGTGGCCAGCTCCCAAAAAAGCGAGTTGAAAAATGGAGCTCAGGGACACTGCAATTCACAAACCCGCAGAGTTATAAATGATAACTCTCATCCACAGATATATTGAGGGCAGGCAACGAAGAGGATTTGAAAGCAAGGCAGAATTGCAGGAAGCAGATTTCAGGAGGTAGATTAGAATCGCCTTTAAAGCACATGAAAAGCGGCAAAACGTCGACAATGATGCCCTTGGCCAAAAAGGGCGTATGCGTTTTTTCCTGAATATATTCAGGAAAAAACGCATACGCCCTTTTTGGCCAACCAAGCAACCTGGAAAGGCAAATCAGCGCTACAAAGTGGTCTCGCTTCCCATCGGTCAAAAGGGCCATGCTGCAAAAAGTGTCAAAACCAGCAATGCAGGACAGGCCATGGAGAAATGGCAGCCTTGCTACGCTGATGGGCGGGATGTAAATTGCCAACAGCCACTCTAGAGAAGTGTACGGTGTGTCCTGAAACATCGAAAAAACACAGCTTAGGGAGCATAGGGCACGTCCACTCATGGGCGTATAAATTGGGAAAACTAAAAATCAGCAAGACACAGGCACCCCAATGTTTAGGGCTGCTATGTTGACAAGAACCTCCACTTCATGACACCTTAAATATCCCAGGAAAGAGAAAAATGGATAAAGAAGTTGTGGTCCTTATGTACAAAGGAATATCACTCAGACATGAAATCAATGTCATAAGGCTAGTAGAAGCAAGATGAGTGGATTTAGGTATGACGATTCTAAGTGAAATAAGTCACACAGAAAAAGACACTTATCATAAGCTATCACTTATAGAGGGAATGTAAAAACCGCTACACCTGAACTGAATTACAAAACAGAACAGAGTCACACGTTTAGAAAACACACTATGGCTGCTTAACGGGAAAGGTGAGGTGGGGTGATGCATAAAACAAGGGTTTCAAATTCGCTCAGATACTGTTCCATACACCCAATATGTAATAGACAAGACCTACTCCTTGCTCAGTGAACTGGACTCAACAACCCCTATTCACCGCACAAGAATATATGTGACTAGTAAGAATCGTAAAACCTATGTATTGATATCTCTCTGGAAGTGTGTCAAGTGGGTGTAAAGCTGCATAAACACAGCCGTGAAAAGCAGCTAAACCCCATTATAAAAATAAATTACTTTTAAAAACCTGTAAAACAAAGACAGTGAAAGAGAGAGAAATTCTTAAAAAATTCGTTCAGGAGCTGTGATGCAACCTGGATTGACCATATCTAGACCCACACCTGGATGAGACATAAGGGTGGACACTCTTGGGGCTGAGAGGTTGGGTGAGGTTGGGTGAGCAAACTCAGACCCTTTAAAGTAGTACTGCGTGGTACCCATCCCATGGGTCCCAAATCTCCAGGTTCAAGGGCATCTTCCTACATCGAAAACATGCATGAGAAACCCAGAAGATGGTACACCGTGTGATTTTGAAAGGTTTCTAAAACGCACCCAATTTCTCATCTCCTTGTGCTCGGGTTCGCCTTTCCAGCTACTTTACTAGCAATCTCCCTACTTGGAGAATCAGCACCTTTAAGCTCCTGTTCCCTACAGGTTGCAATTTGTCCTGAGGATGAACGGGAAGAGGGGCAACCAATGAGAGACTAGATCTAGGTGTTGGGACAGGCACAGGTCACTCTATTTTCCCATCAGGAAGAAGAATTAACCACAGGCTCAGCCTGCCACCAGGAACCAGAATAGGGCCTGAGGCAATCCCGCGCTTTTGCGGCCAGCTCCCAAAAAAGCGAGTTGAAAAATGGAGCTCAGGGACACTGCAATTCACAAACCCGCAGAGTTATAAATGATAACTCTCATCCACAGATATATTGAGGGAAGGCAACGAAGAGGATTTGAAAGCAAGGCAGAATTGCAGGAAAGAGATTTCAGGAGGTAGATTCGAATCGCCTTTAAAGCACATGAAAAGCGGCAAAACGTCGACAATGATGCCCTTGGCCAAAAAGGGCGTATGCGTTTTTTCCTGAATATATTCAGGAAAAAACGCATACGCCCTTTTTGGCCAACCAAGCAACCTGGAAAGTCAAATCAGCGCTACAAAGAAGTCTCGCTTCCCATCGGTCAAAAGGGCCATGCTGCAAAAAGTGTCAAAACCAGAAATGCAGTACAGGCCATGGAGAAATGGCAGCCTTGCTACGCTGATGGGCGGGATGTAAATTGCCTAAAGCCACACTGGAGAAGTGTACGGTGTGTCCTGAAACATCGAAAAAACACAGCTTAGGGAGCATAGGGCACGTCCACTCATGGGCGTATAAATTGGGAAAACTAAAAATCAGCAAGACACAGGCACCCCAATGTTTAGGGCTGCTATTTTGACAAGAACCTCCACTTCATGACACCTTAAATATCCCAGGAAAGAGAAAAATGGATAAAGAAGTTGTGGTCCTTATGTACAAAGGAATATCACTCAGACATGAAATCAATGTCATAAGGCTAGTAGAAGCAAGATGAGTGGATTTAGGTACGACGATTCTAAGTGAAATAAGTGACACAGAAAAAGACACTTATCATAAGCTATCACTTATAGAGGGAATGTAAAAACCGCTACACCTGAACTGAATTACAAAACAGAACAGAGTCACACGTTTAGAAAACACACTATGGCTGCTTAACGGGAAAGGTGAGGTGGGGTGATGCATAAAACAAGGGTTTCAAATTCGCTCAGATACTGTTCCATACACCCAATATGTAATAGACAAGACCTACTCCTTGCTCAGTGAACTGGACTCAACAACCCCTATTCACCGCACAAGAATATATGTGACTAGTAAGAATCGTAAAACCTATGTATTGATATCTCTCTGGAAGTGTGTCAAGTGGGTGTAAAGCTGCATAAACACAGCCGTGAAAAGCAGCTAAACCCCATTATAAAAATAAATTACTTTTAAAAACCTGTAAAACAAAGACAGTGAAAGAGAGAGAAATTCTTAAAAAATTCGTTCAGGAGCTGTGATGCAACCTGGATTGACCATATCTAGACCCACACCTGGATGAGACATAAGGGTGGACACTCTTGGGGCTGAGAGGTTGGGTGAGGTTGGGTGAGCAAACTCAGACCCTTTAAAGTAGTACTGCGTGGTACCCATCCCATGGGTCCCAAATCTCCAGGTTCAAGGGCATCTTCCTACATCGAAAACATGCATGAGAAACCCAGAAGATGGTACACCGTGTGATTTTGAAAGGTTTCTAAAACGCACCCAATTTCTCATCTCCTTGTGCTCGGGTTCGCCTTTCCAGCTACTTTACTAGCAATCTCCCTACTTGGAGAATCAGCACCTTTAAGCTCCTGTTCCCTACAGGTTGCAATTTGTCCTGAGGATGAACGGGAAGAGGGGCAACCAATGAGAGACTAGATCTAGGTGTTGGGACAAGCACAGGTCACTCTATTTTCCCATCAGGAAGAAGAATTAACCACAGGCTCAGCCTGCCGCCAGGAACCAGAATAGGGCCTGAGGCAATCCCGCGCTTTTGCGGCCAGCTCCCAAAAAAGCGAGTTGAAAAATGGAGCTCAGGGACACTGCAATTCACAAACCCGCAGAGTTATAAATGATAACTCTCATCCACAGATATATTGAGGGAAGGCAACGAAGAGGATTTGAAAGCAAGGCAGAATTGCAGGAAACAGATTTCAGGAGGTAGATTCGAATCGCCTTTAAAGCACATGAAAAGCGGCAAAACGTCGACAATGATGCCCTTGGCCAAAAAGGGCGTATGCGTTTTTTCCTGAATATATTCAGGAAAAAACGCATACGCCCTTTTTGGCCAACCAAGCAACCTGGAAAGTCAAATCAGCGCTACAAAGAGGTCTCGCTTCCCATCGGTCAAAAGGGCCATGCTGCAAAAAGTGTCAAAACCAGAAATGCAGGACAGGCCATGGAGAAATGGCAGCCTTGCTACGCTGATGGGCGGGATGTAAATTGCCAACAGCCACTCTGGAGAAGTGTACGGAGTGTCCTGAAACATCGAAAAAACACAGCTTAGGGAGCATAGGGCACGTCCACTCATGGGCGTATAAATTGGGAAAACTAAAAATCAGCAAGACACAGGCACCCCAATGTTTAGGGCTGCTATGTTGACAAGAACCTCCACTTCATGACACCTTAAATATCCCAGGAAAGAGAAAAATGGATAAAGAAGTTGTGGTCCTTATGTACAAAGGAATATCACTCAGACATGAAATCAATGTCATAAGGCTAGTAGAAGCAAGATGAGTGGATTTAGGTACGACGATTCTAAGTGCAATAAGTGACACAGAAAAAGACACTTATCATAAGCTATCACTTATAGAGGGAATGTAAAAACCGCTACACCTGAACTGAATTACAAAACAGAACAGAGTCACACGTTTAGAAAACACACTATGGCTGCTTAATGGGAAAGGTGAGGTGGGGTGATGCATAAAACAAGGGTTTCAAATTCGCTCAGATACTGTTCCATACACCCAATATGTAATAGACAAGACCTACTCCTTGCTCAGTGAACTGGACTCAACAACCCCTATTCACCGCACAAGAATATATGTGACTAGTAAGAATCGTAAAACCTATGTATTGATATCTCTCTGGAAGTGTGTCAAGTGGGTGTAAAGCTGCATAAACACAGCCGTGAAAAGCAGCTAAACCCCATTATAAAAATAAATTACTTTTAAAAACCTGTAAAACAAAGACAGTGAAAGAGAGAGAAATTCTTAAAAAATTCGTTCAGGAGCTGTGATGCAACCTGGATTGACCATATCTAGACCCACACCTGGATGAGACATAAGGGTGGACACTCTTGGGGCTGAGAGGTTGGGTGAGGTTGGGTGAGCAAACTCAGACCCTTTAAAGTAGTACTGCGTGGTACCCATCCCATGGGTCCCAAATCTCCAGGTTCAAGGGCATCTTCCTACATCGAAAACATGCATGAGAAACCCAGAAGATGGTACACCGTGTGATTTTGAAAGGTTTCTAAAACGCACCCAATTTCTCATCTCCTTGTGCTCGGGTTCGCCTTTCCAGCTACTTTACTAGCAATCTCCCTACTTGGAGAATCAGCACCTTTAAGCTCCTGTTCCCTACAGGTTGCAATTTGTCCTGAGGATGAACGGGAAGAGGGGCAACCAATGAGAGACTAGATCTAGGTGTTGGGACAGGCACAGGTCACTCTATTTTCCCATCAGGAAGAAGAATTAACCACAGGCTCAGCCTGCCGCCAGGAACCAGAATAGGGCCTGAGGCAATCCCGCGCTTTTGCGGCCAGCTCCCAAAAAAGCGAGTTGAAAAATGGAGCTCAGGGACACTGCAATTCACAAACCCGCAGAGTTATAAATGATAACTCTCATCCACAGATATATTGAGGGAAGGCAACGAAGAGGATTTGAAAGCAAGGCAGAATTGCAGGAAACAGATTTCAGGAGGTAGATTCGAATCGCCTTTAAAGCACATGAAAAGCGGCAAAACGTCGACAATGATGCCCTTGGCCAAAAAGGGCGTATGCGTTTTTTCCTGAATATATTCAGGAAAAAACGCATACGCCCTTTTTGGCCAACCAAGCAACCTGGAAAGTCAAATCAGCGCTACAAAGAAGTCTCGCTTCCCATCGGTCAAAAGGGCCATGCTGCAAAAAGTGTCAAAACCAGAAATGCAGGACAGGCCATGGAGAAATGGCAGCCTTGCTACGCTGATGGGCGGGATGTAAATTGCCAAAAGCCACACTGGAGAAGTGTACGGTGTGTCCTGAAACATCGAAAAAACACAGCTTAGGGAGCATAGGGCACGTCCACTCATGGGCGTATAAATTGGGAAAACTAAAAATCAGCAAGACACAGGCACCCCAATGTTTAGGGCTGCTATTTTGACAAGAACCTCCACTTCATGACACCTTAAATATCCCAGGAAAGAGAAAAATGGATAAAGAAGTTGTGGTCCTTATGTACAAAGGAATATCACTCAGACATGAAATCAATGTCATAAGGCTAGTAGAAGCAAGATGAGTGGATTTAGGTACGACGATTCTAAGTGAAATAAGTGACACAGAAAAAGACACTTATCATAAGCTATCACTTATAGAGGGAATGTAAAAACCGCTACACCTGAACTGAATTACAAAACAGAACAGAGTCACACGTTTAGAAAACACACTATGGCTGCTTAACGGGAAAGGTGAGGTGGGGTGATGCATAAAACAAGGGTTTCAAATTCGCTCAGATACTGTTCCATACACCCAATATGTAATAGACAAGACCTACTCCTTGCTCAGTGAACTGGACTCAACAACCCCTATTCACCGCACAAGAATATATGTGACTAGTAAGAATCGTAAAACCTATGTATTGATATCTCTCTGGAAGTGTGTCAAGTGGGTGTAAAGCTGCATAAACACAGCCGTGAAAAGCAGCTAAACCCCATTATAAAAATAAATTACTTTTAAAAACCTGTAAAACAAAGACAGTGAAAGAGAGAGAAATTCTTAAAAAATTCGTTCAGGAGCTGTGATGCAACCTGGATTGACCATATCTAGACCCACACCTGGATGAGACATAAGGGTGGACACTCTTGGGGCTGAGAGGGTGGGTGAGGTTGGGTGAGCAAACTCAGACCCTTTAAAGTAGTACTGCGTGGTACCCATCCCATGGGTCCCAAATCTCCAGGTTCAAGGGCATCTTCCTACATCGAAAACATGCATGAGAAACCCAGAAGATGGTACACCGTGTGATTTTGAAAGGTTTCTAAAACGTACCCAATTTCTCATCTCCTTGTGCTCGGGTTCGCCTTTCCAGCTACTTTACTAGCAATCTCCCTACTTGGAGAATCAGCACCTTTAAGCTCCTGTTCCCTACAGGTTGCAAATTTTCCTGAGGATGAACGGGAAGAGGGGCAACCAATGAGAGACTAGATCTAGGTGTTGGGACAGGCACAGGTCACTCTATTTTCCCATCAGGAAGAAGAATTAACCACAGGCTCAGCCTGCCGCCAGGAACCAGAATAGGGCCTGAGGCAATCCCGCGCTTTTGCGGCCAGCTCCCAAAAAAGCGAGTTGAAAAATGGAGCTCAGGGACACTGCAATTCACAAACCCGCAGAGTTATAAATGATAACTCTCATCCACAGATATATTGAGGGAAGGCAACGAAGAGGATTTGAAAGCAAGGCAGAATTGCAGGAAACAGATTTCAGGAGGTAGATTCGAATCGCCTTTAAAGCACATGAAAAGCGGCAAAACGTCGACAATGATGCCCTTGGCCAAAAAGGGCGTATGCGTTTTTTCCTGAATATATTCAGGAAAAAACGCATACGCCCTTTTTGGCCAACCAAGCAACCTGGAAAGGCAAATCAGCGCTACAAAGAGGTCTCGCTTCCCATCGGTCAAAAGGGCCATGCTGCAAAAAGTGTCAAAACCAGAAATGCAGGACAGGCCATGGAGAAATGGCAGCCTTGCTACGCTGATGGGCGGCATGTAAATTGCCAACAGCCACTCTGGAGAAGTGTACGGAGTGTCCTGAAACATCGAAAAAACACAGCTTAGGGAGCATAGGGCACGTCCACTCATGGGCGTATAAATTGGGAAAACTAAAAATCAGCAAGACACAGGCACCCCAATGTTTAGGGCTGCTATGTTGACAAGAACCTCCACTTCATGACACCTTAAATATCCCAGGAAAGAGAAAAATGGATAAAGAAGTTGTGGTCCTTATGTACAAAGGAATATCACTCAGACATGAAATCAATGTCATAAGGCTAGTAGAAGCAAGATGAGTGGATTTAGGTACGACGATTCTAAGTGAAATAAGTGACACAGAAAAAGACACTTATCATAAGCTATCACTTATAGAGGGAATGTAAAAACCGCTACACCTGAACTGAATTACAAAACAGAACAGAGTCACACGTTTAGAAAACACACTATGGCTGCTTAACGGGAAAGGTGAGGTGGGGTGATGCATAAAACAAGGGTTTCAAATTCGCTCAGATACTGTTCCATACACCCAATATGTAATAGACAAGACCTACTCCTTGCTCAGTGAACTGGACTCAACAACCCCTATTCACCGCACAAGAATATATGTGACTAGTAAGAATCGTAAAACCTATGTATTGATATCTCTCTGGAAGTGTGTCAAGTGGGTGTAAAGCTGCATAAACACAGCCGTGAAAAGCAGCTAAACCCCATTATAAAAATAAATTACTTTTAAAAACCTGTAAAACAAAGACAGTGAAAGAGAGAGAAATTCTTAAAAAATTCGTTCAGGAGCTGTGATGCAACCTGGATTGACCATATCTAGACCCACACCTGGATGAGACATAAGGGTGGACACTCTTGGGGCTGAGAGGGTGGGTGAGGTTGGGTGAGCAAACTCAGACCCTTTAAAGTAGTACTGCGTGGTACCCATCCCATGGGTCCCAAATCTCCAGGTTCAAGGGCATCTTCCTACATCGAAAACATGCATGAGAAACCCAGAAGATGGTACACCGTGTGATTTTGAAAGGTTTCTAAAACGCACCCAATTTCTCATCTCCTTGTGCTCGGGTTCGCCTTTCCAGCTACTTTACTAGCAATCTCCCTACTTGGAGAATCAGCACCTTTAAGCTCCTGTTCCCTACAGGTTGCAAATTTTCCTGAGGATGAACGGGAAGAGGGGCAACCAATGAGAGACTAGATCTAGGTGTTGGGACAGGCACAGGTCACTCTATTTTCCCATCAGGAAGAAGAATTAACCACAGGCTCAGCCTGCCGCCAGGAACCAGAATAGGGCCTGAGGCAATCCCGCGCTTTTGCGGCCAGCTCCCAAAAAAGCGAGTTGAAAAATGGAGCTCAGGGACACTGCAATTCACAAACCCGCAGAGTTATAAATGATAACTCTCATCCACAGATATATTGAGGGAAGGCAACGAAGAGGATTTGAAAGCAAGGCAGAATTGCAGGAAACAGATTTCAGGAGGTAGATTCGAATCGCCTTTAAAGCACATGAAAAGCGGCAAAACGTCGACAATGATGCCCTTGGCCAAAAAGGGCGTATGCGTTTTTTCCTGAATATATTCAGGAAAAAACGCATACGCCCTTTTTGGCCAACCAAGCAACCTGGAAAGGCAAATCAGCGCTACAAAGAGGTCTCGCTTCCCATCGGTCAAAAGGGCCATGCTGCAAAAAGTGTCAAAACCAGAAATGCAGGACAGGCCATGGAGAAATGGCAGCCTTGCTACGCTGATGGGCGGGATGTAAATTGCCAACAGCCACTCTGGAGAAGTGTACGGAGTGTCCTGAAACATCGAAAAAACACACCTTAGGGAGCATAGGGCACGTCCACTCATGGGCGTATAAATTGGGAAAACTAAAAATCAGCAAGACACAGGCACCCCAATGTTTAGGGCTGCTATGTTGACAAGAACCTCCACTTCATGACACCTTAAATATCCCAGGAAAGAGAAAAATGGATAAAGAAGTTGTGGTCCTTATGTACAAAGGAATATCACTCAGACATGAAATCAATGTCATAAGGCTAGTAGAAGCAAGATGAGTGGATTTAGGTACGACGATTCTAAGTGAAATAAGTGACACAGAAAAAGACACTTATCATAAGCTATCACTTATAGAGGGAATGTAAAAACCGCTACACCTGAACTGAATTACAAAACAGAACAGAGTCACACGTTTAGAAAACACACTATGGCTGCTTAACGGAAAGGTGAGGTGGGGTGATGCATAAAACAAGGGTTTCAAATTCGCTCAGATACTGTTCCATACACCCAATATGTAATAGACAAGACCTACTCCTTGCTCAGTGAACTGGACTCAACAACCCCTATTCACCGCACAAGAATATATGTGACTAGTAAGAATCGTAAAACCTATGTATTGATATCTCTCTGGAAGTGTGTCAAGTGGGTGTAAAGCTGCATAAACACAGCCGTGAAAAGCAGCTAAACCCCATTATAAAAATAAATTACTTTTAAAAACCTGTAAAACAAAGACAGTGAAAGAGAGAGAAATTCTTAAAAAATTCGTTCAGGAGCTGTGATGCAACCTGGATTGACCATATCTAGACCCACACCTGGATGAGACATAAGGGTGGACACTCTTGGGGCTGAGAGGGTGGGTGAGGTTGGGTGAGCAAACTCAGACCCTTTAAAGTAGTACTGCGTGGTACCCATCCCATGGGTCCCAAATCTCCAGGTTCAAGGGCATCTTCCTACATCGAAAACATGCATGAGAAACCCAGAAGATGGTACACCGTGTGATTTTGAAAGGTTTCTAAAACGCACCCAATTTCTCATCTCCTTGTGCTCGGGTTCGCCTTTCCAGCTACTTTACTAGCAATCTCCCTACTTGGAGAATCAGCACCTTTAAGCTCCTGTTCCCTACAGGTTGCAATTTGTCCTGAGGATGAACGGGAATAGGGGCAACCAATGAGAGACTAGATCTAGGTGTTGGGACAGGCACAGGTCACTCTATTTTCCCATCAGGAAGAAGAATTAACCACAGGCTCAGCCTGCCGCCAGGAACCAGAATAGGGCCTGAGGCAATCCCGCGCTTTTGCGGCCAGCTCCCAAAAAAGCGAGTTGAAAAATGGAGCTCAGGGACACTGCAATTAACAAACCCGCAGAGTTATAAATGATAACTCTCATCCACAGATATATTGAGGGAAGGCAACGAAGAGGATTTGAAAGCAAGGCAGAATTGCAGGAAACAGATTTCAGGAGGTAGATTCGAATCGCCTTTAAAGCACATGAAAAGCGGCAAAACGTCGACAATGATGCCCTTGGCCAAAAAGGGCGTATGCGTTTTTTCCTGAATATATTCAGGAAAAAACGCATACGCCCTTTTTGGCCAACCAAGCAACCTGGAAAGGCAAATCAGCGCTACAAAGAGGTCTCGCTTCCCATCGGTCAAAAGGGCCATGCTGCAAAAAGTGTCAAAACCAGAAATGCAGGACAGGCCATGGAGAAATGGCAGCCTTGCTACGCTGATGGGCGGCATGTAAATTGCCAACAGCCACTCTGGAGAAGTGTACGGAGTGTCCTGAAACATCGAAAAAACACAGCTTAGGGAGCATAGGGCACGTCCACTCATGGGCGTATAAATTGGGAAAACTAAAAATCAGCAAGACACAGGCACCCCAATGTTTAGGGCTGCTATGTTGACAAGAACCTCCACTTCATGACACCTTAAATATCCCAGGAAAGAGAAAAATGGATAAAGAAGTTGTGGTCCTTATGTACAAAGGAATATCACTCAGACATGAAATCAATGTCATAAGGCTAGTAGAAGCAAGATGAGTGGATTTAGGTACGACGATTCTAAGTGAAATAAGTGACACAGAAAAAGACACTTATCATAAGCTATCACTTATAGAGGGAATGTAAAAACCGCTACACCTGAACTGAATTACAAAACAGAACAGAGTCACACGTTTAGAAAACACACTATGGCTGCTTAACGGGAAAGGTGAGGTGGGGTGATGCATAAAACAAGGGTTTCAAATTCGCTCAGATACTGTTCCATACACCCAATATGTAATAGACAAGACCTACTCCTTGCTCAGTGAACTGGACTCAACAACCCCTATTCACCGCACAAGAATATATGTGACTAGTAAGAATCGTAAAACCTATGTATTGATATCTCTCTGGAAGTGTGTCAAGTGGGTGTAAAGCTGCATAAACACAGCCGTGAAAAGCAGCTAAACCCCATTATAAAAATAAATTACTTTTAAAAACCTGTAAAACAAAGACAGTGAAAGAGAGAGAAATTCTTAAAAAATTCGTTCAGGAGCTGTGATGCAACCTGGATTGACCATATCTAGACCCACACCTGGATGAGACATAAGGGTGGACACTCTTGGGGCTGAGAGGTTGGGTGAGGTTGGGTGAGCAAACTCAGACCCTTTAAAGTAGTACTGCGTGGTACCCATCCCATGGGTCCCAAATCTCCAGGTTCAAGGGCATCTTCCTACATCGAAAACATGCATGAGAAACCCAGAAGATGGTACACCGTGTGATTTTGAAAGGTTTCTAAAACGCACCCAATTTCTCATCTCCTTGTGCTCGGGTTCGCCTTTCCAGCTACTTTACTAGAAATCTCCCTACTTGGAGAATCAGCACCTTTAAGCTCCTGTTCCCTACAGGTTGCAAATTTTCCTGAGGATGAACGGGAAGAGGGGCAACCAATGAGAGACTAGATCTAGGTGTTGGGACAGGCACAGGTCACTCTATTTTCCCATCAGGAAGAAGAATTAACCACAGGCTCAGCCTGCCGCCAGGAACCAGAATAGGGCCTGAGGCAATCCCGCGCTTTTGCGGCCAGCTCCCAAAAAAGCGAGTTGAAAAATGGAGCTCAGGGACACTGCAATTCACAAACCCGCAGAGTTATAAATGATAACTCTCATCCACAGATATATTGAGGGAAGGCAACGAAGAGGATTTGAAAGCAAGGCAGAATTGCAGGAAACAGATTTCAGGAGGTAGATTCGAATCGCCTTTAAAGCACATGAAAAGCGGCAAAACGTCGACAATGATGCCCTTGGCCAAAAAGGGCGTATGCGTTTTTTCCTGAATATATTCAGGAAAAAACGCATACGCCCTTTTTGGCCAACCAAGCAACCTGGAAAGGCAAATCAGCGCTACAAAGAGGTCTCGCTTCCCATCGGTCAAAAGGGCCATGCTGCAAAAAGTGTCAAAACCAGAAATGCAGGACAGGCCATGGAGAAATGGCAGCCTTGCTACGCTGATGGGCGGGATGTAAATTGCCAACAGCCACTCTGGAGAAGTGTACGGAGTGTCCTGAAACATCGAAAAAACACAGCTTAGGGAGCATAGGGCACGTCCACTCATGGGCGTATAAATTGGGAAAACTAAAAATCAGCAAGACACAGGCACCCCAATGTTTAGGGCTGCTATGTTGACAAGAACCTCCACTTCATGACACCTTAAATATCCCAGGAAAGAGAAAAATGGATAAAGAAGTTGTGGTCCTTATGTACAAAGGAATATCACTCAGACATGAAATCAATGTCATAAGGCTAGTAGAAGCAAGATGAGTGGATTTAGGTACGACGATTCTAAGTGAAATAAGTGACACAGAAAAAGACACTTATCATAAGCTATCACTTATAGAGGGAATGTAAAAACCGCTACACCTGAACTGAATTACAAAACAGAACAGAGTCACACGTTTAGAAAACACACTATGGCTGCTTAACGGGAAAGGTGAGGTGGGGTGATGCATAAAACAAGGGTTTCAAATTCGCTCAGATACTGTTCCATACACCCAATATGTAATAGACAAGACCTACTCCTTGCTCAGTGAACTGGACTCAACAACCCCTATTCACCGCACAAGAATATATGTGACTAGTAAGAATCGTAAAACCTATGTATTGATATCTCTCTGGAAGTGTGTCAAGTGGGTGTAAAGCTGCATAAACACAGCCGTGAAAAGCAGCTAAACCCCATTATAAAAACAAATTACTTTTAAAAACCTGTAAAACAAAGACAGTGAAAGAGAGAGAAATTCTTAAAAAATTCATTCAGGAGCTGTGATGCAACCTGGATTGACCATATCTAGACCCACACCTGGATGAGACATAAGGGTGGACACTCTTGGGGCTGAGAGGTTGGGTGAGGTTGGGTGAGCAAACTCAGACCCTTTAAAGTAGTACTGCGTGGTACCCATCCCATGGGTCCCAAATCTCCAGGTTCAAGGGCATCTTCCTACATCGAAAACATGCATGAGAAACCCAGAAGATGGTACACCGTGTGATTTTGAAAGGTTTCTAAAACGCACCCAATTTCTCATCTCCTTGTGCTCGGGTTCGCCTTTCCAGCTACTTTACTAGAAATCTCCCTACTTGGAGAATCAGCACCTTTAAGCTCCTGTTCCCTACAGGTTGCAAATTTTCCTGAGGATGAACGGGAAGAGGGGCAACCAATGAGAGACTAGATCTAGGTGTTGGGACAGGCACAGGTCACTCTATTTTCCCATCAGGAAGAAGAATTAACCACAGGCTCAGCCTGCCGCCAGGAACCAGAATAGGGCCTGAGGCAATCCCGCGCTTTTGCGGCCAGCTCCCAAAAAAGCGAGTTGAAAAATGGAGCTCAGGGACACTGCAATTCACAAACCCGCAGAGTTATAAATGATAACTCTCATCCACAGATATATTGAGGGAAGGCAACGAAGAGGATTTGAAAGCAAGGCAGAATTGCAGGAAACAGATTTCAGGAGGTAGATTCGAATCGCCTTTAAAGCACATGAAAAGCGGCAAAACGTCGACAATGATGCCCTTGGCCAAAAAGGGCGTATGCGTTTTTTCCTGAATATATTCAGGAAAAAACGCATACGCCCTTTTTGGCCAACCAAGCAACCTGGAAAGGCAAATCAGCGCTACAAAGAGGTCTCGCTTCCCATCGGTCAAAAGGGCCATGCTGCAAAAAGTGTCAAAACCAGAAATGCAGGACAGGCCATGGAGAAATGGCAGCCTTGCTACGCTGATGGGCGGCATGTAAATTGCCAACAGCCACTCTGGAGAAGTGTACGGAGTGTCCTGAAACATCGAAAAAACACAGCTTAGGGAGCATAGGGCACGTCCACTCATGGGCGTATAAATTGGGAAAACTAAAAATCAGCAAGACACAGGCACCCCAATGTTTAGGGCTGCTATGTTGACAAGAACCTCCACTTCATGACACCTTAAATATCCCAGGAAAGAGAAAAATGGATAAAGAAGTTGTGGTCCTTATGTACAAAGGAATATCACTCAGACATGAAATCAATGTCATAAGGCTAGTAGAAGCAAGATGAGTGGATTTAGGTACGACGATTCTAAGTGAAATAAGTGACACAGAAAAAGACACTTATCATAAGCTATCACTTATAGAGGGAATGTAAAAACCGCTACACCTGAACTGAATTACAAAACAGAACAGAGTCACACGTTTAGAAAACACACTATGGCTGCTTAACGGGAAAGGTGAGGTGGGGTGATGCATAAAACAAGGGTTTCAAATTCGCTCAGATACTGTTCCATACACCCAATATGTAATAGACAAGACCTACTCCTTGCTCAGTGAACTGGACTCAACAACCCCTATTCACCGCACAAGAATATATGTGACTAGTAAGAATCGTAAAACCTATGTATTGATATCTCTCTGGAAGTGTGTCAAGTGGGTGTAAAGCTGCATAAACACAGCCGTGAAAAGCAGCTAAACCCCATTATAAAAATAAATTACTTTTAAAAACCTGTAAAACAAAGACAGTGAAAGAGAGAGAAATTCTTAAAAAATTCGTTCAGGAGCTGTGATGCAACCTGGATTGACCATATCTAGACCCACACCTGGATGAGACATAAGGGTGGACACTCTTGGGGCTGAGAGGGTGGGTGAGGTTGGGTGAGCAAACTCAGACCCTTTAAAGTAGTACTGCGTGGTACCCATCCCATGGGTCCCAAATCTCCAGGTTCAAGGGCATCTTCCTACATCGAAAACATGCATGAGAAACCCAGAAGATGGTACACCGTGTGATTTTGAAAGGTTTCTAAAACGCACCCAATTTCTCATCTCCTTGTGCTCGGGTTCGCCTTTCCAGCTACTTTACTAGCAATCTCCCTACTTGGAGAATCAGCACCTTTAAGCTCCTGTTCCCTACAGGTTGCAATTTGTCCTGAGGATGAACGGGAATAGGGGCAACCAATGAGAGACTAGATCTAGGTGTTGGGACAGGCACAGGTCACTCTATTTTCCCATCAGGAAGAAGAATTAACCACAGGCTCAGCCTGCCGCCAGGAACCAGAATAGGGCCTGAGGCAATCCCGCGCTTTTGCGGCCAGCTCCCAAAAAAGCGAGTTGAAAAATGGAGCTCAGGGACACTGCAATTCACAAACCCGCAGAGTTATAAATGATAACTCTCATCCACAGATATATTGAGGGAAGGCAACGAAGAGGATTTGAAAGCAAGGCAGAATTGCAGGAAACAGATTTCAGGAGGTAGATTCGAATCGCCTTTAAAGCACATGAAAAGCGGCAAAACGTCGACAATGATGCCCTTGGCCAAAAAGGGCGTATGCGTTTTTTCCTGAATATATTCAGGAAAAAACGCATACGCCCTTTTTGGCCAACCAAGCAACCTGGAAAGGCAAATCAGCGCTACAAAGAGGTCTCGCTTCCCATCGGTCAAAAGGGCCATGCTGCAAAAAGTGTCAAAACCAGAAATGCAGGACAGGCCATGGAGAAATGGCAGCCTTGCTACGCTGATGGGCGGCATGTAAATTGCCAACAGCCACTCTGGAGAAGTGTACGGAGTGTCCTGAAACATCGAAAAAACACAGCTTAGGGAGCATAGGGCACGTCCACTCATGGGCGTATAAATTGGGAAAACTAAAAATCAGCAAGACACAGGCACCCCAATGTTTAGGGCTGCTATGTTGACAAGAACCTCCACTTCATGACACCTTAAATATCCCAGGAAAGAGAAAAATGGATAAAGAAGTTGTGGTCCTTATGTACAAAGGAATATCACTCAGACATGAAATCAATGTCATAAGGCTAGTAGAAGCAAGATGAGTGGATTTAGGTACGACGATTCTAAGTGAAATAAGTGACACAGAAAAAGACACTTATCATAAGCTATCACTTATAGAGGGAATGTAAAAACCGCTACACCTGAACTGAATTACAAAACAGAACAGAGTCACACGTTTAGAAAACACACTATGGCTGCTTAACGGGAAAGGTGAGGTGGGGTGATGCATAAAACAAGGGTTTCAAATTCGCTCAGATACTGTTCCATACACCCAATATGTAATAGACAAGACCTACTCCTTGCTCAGTGAACTGGACTCAACAACCCCTATTCACCGCACAAGAATATATGTGACTAGTAAGAATCGTAAAACCTATGTATTGATATCTCTCTGGAAGTGTGTCAAGTGGGTGTAAAGCTGCATAAACACAGCCGTGAAAAGCAGCTAAACCCCATTATAAAAATAAATTACTTTTAAAAACCTGTAAAACAAAGACAGTGAAAGAGAGAGAAATTCTTAAAAAATTCGTTCAGGAGCTGTGATGCAACCTGGATTGACCATATCTAGACCCACACCTGGATGAGACATAAGGGTGGACACTCTTGGGGCTGAGAGGTTGGGTGAGGTTGGGTGAGCAAACTCAGACCCTTTAAAGTAGTACTGCGTGGTACCCATCCCATGGGTCCCAAATCTCCAGGTTCAAGGGCATCTTCCTACATCGAAAACATGCATGAGAAACCCAGAAGATGGTACACCGTGTGATTTTGAAAGGTTTCTAAAACGCACCCAATTTCTCATCTCCTTGTGCTCGGGTTCGCCTTTCCAGCTACTTTACTAGAAATCTCCCTACTTGGAGAATCAGCACCTTTAAGCTCCTGTTCCCTACAGGTTGCAAATTTTCCTGAGGATGAACGGGAAGAGGGGCAACCAATGAGAGACTAGATCTAGGTGTTGGGACAGGCACAGGTCACTCTATTTTCCCATCAGGAAGAAGAATTAACCACAGGCTCAGCCTGCCGCCAGGAACCAGAATAGGGCCTGAGGCAATCCCGCGCTTTTGCGGCCAGCTCCCAAAAAAGCGAGTTGAAAAATGGAGCTCAGGGACACTGCAATTCACAAACCCGCAGAGTTATAAATGATAACTCTCATCCACAGATATATTGAGGGAAGGCAACGAAGAGGATTTGAAAGCAAGGCAGAATTGCAGGAAACAGATTTCAGGAGGTAGATTCGAATCGCCTTTAAAGCACATGAAAAGCGGCAAAACGTCGACAATGATGCCCTTGGCCAAAAAGGGCGTATGCGTTTTTTCCTGAATATATTCAGGAAAAAACGCATACGCCCTTTTTGGCCAACCAAGCAACCTGGAAAGGCAAATCAGCGCTACAAAGAGGTCTCGCTTCCCATCGGTCAAAAGGGCCATGCTGCAAAAAGTGTCAAAACCAGAAATGCAGGACAGGCCATGGAGAAATGGCAGCCTTGCTACGCTGATGGGCGGCATGTAAATTGCCAACAGCCACTCTGGAGAAGTGTACGGAGTGTCCTGAAACATCGAAAAAACACAGCTTAGGGAGCATAGGGCACGTCCACTCATGGGCGTATAAATTGGGAAAACTAAAAATCAGCAAGACACAGGCACCCCAATGTTTAGGGCTGCTATGTTGACAAGAACCTCCACTTCATGACACCTTAAATATCCCAGGAAAGAGAAAAATGGATAAAGAAGTTGTGGTCCTTATGTACAAAGGAATATCACTCAGACATGAAATCAATGTCATAAGGCTAGTAGAAGCAAGATGAGTGGATTTAGGTACGACGATTCTAAGTGAAATAAGTGACACAGAAAAAGACACTTATCATAAGCTATCACTTATAGAGGGAATGTAAAAACCGCTACACCTGAACTGAATTACAAAACAGAACAGAGTCACACGTTTAGAAAACACACTATGGCTGCTTAACGGGAAAGGTGAGGTGGGGTGATGCATAAAACAAGGGTTTCAAATTCGCTCAGATACTGTTCCATACACCCAATATGTAATAGACAAGACCTACTCCTTGCTCAGTGAACTGGACTCAACAACCCCTATTCACCGCACAAGAATATATGTGACTAGTAAGAATCGTAAAACCTATGTATTGATATCTCTCTGGAAGTGTGTCAAGTGGGTGTAAAGCTGCATAAACACAGCCGTGAAAAGCAGCTAAACCCCATTATAAAAATAAATTACTTTTAAAAACCTGTAAAACAAAGACAGTGAAAGAGAGAGAAATTCTTAAAAAATTCGTTCAGGAGCTGTGATGCAACCTGGATTGACCATATCTAGACCCACACCTGGATGAGACATAAGGGTGGACACTCTTGGGGCTGAGAGGTTGGGTGAGGTTGGGTGAGCAAACTCAGACCCTTTAAAGTAGTACTGCGTGGTACCCATCCCATGGGTCCCAAATCTCCAGGTTCAAGGGCATCTTCCTACATCGAAAACATGCATGAGAAACCCAGAAGATGGTACACCGTGTGATTTTGAAAGGTTTCTAAAACGCACCCAATTTCTCATCTCCTTGTGCTCGGGTTCGCCTTTCCAGCTACTTTACTAGAAATCTCCCTACTTGGAGAATCAGCACCTTTAAGCTCCTGTTCCCTACAGGTTGCAAATTTTCCTGAGGATGAACGGGAAGAGGGTCAACCAATGAGAGACTAGATCTAGGTGTTGGGACAGGCACAGGTCACTCTATTTTCCCATCAGGAAGAAGAATTAACCACAGGCTCAGCCTGCCGCCAGGAACCAGAATAGGGCCTGAGGCAATCCCGCGCTTTTGCGGCCAGCTCCCAAAAAAGCGAGTTGAAAAATGGAGCTCAGGGACACTGCAATTCACAAACCCGCAGAGTTATAAATGATAACTCTCATCCACAGATATATTGAGGGAAGGCAACGAAGAGGATTTGAAAGCAAGGCAGAATTGCAGGAAACAGATTTCAGGAGGTAGATTCGAATCGCCTTTAAAGCACATGAAAAGCGGCAAAACGTCGACAATGATGCCCTTGGCCAAAAAGGGCGTATGCGTTTTTTCCTGAATATATTCAGGAAAAAACGCATACGCCCTTTTTGGCCAACCAAGCAACCTGGAAAGGCAAATCAGCGCTACAAAGAGGTCTCGCTTCCCATCGGTCAAAAGGGCCATGCTGCAAAAAGTGTCAAAACCAGAAATGCAGGACAGGCCATGGAGAAATGGCAGCCTTGCTACGCTGATGGGCGGGATGTAAATTGCCAACAGCCACTCTGGAGAAGTGTACGGAGTGTCCTGAAACATCGAAAAAACACAGCTTAGGGAGCATAGGGCACGTCCACTCATGGGCGTATAAATTGGGAAAACTAAAAATCAGCAAGACACAGGCACCCCAATGTTTAGGGCTGCTATGTTGACAAGAACCTCCACTTCATGACACCTTAAATATCCCAGGAAAGAGAAAAATGGATAAAGAAGTTGTGGTCCTTATGTACAAAGGAATATCACTCAGACATGAAATCAATGTCATAAGGCTAGTAGAAGCAAGATGAGTGGATTTAGGTACGACGATTCTAAGTGAAATAAGTGACACAGAAAAAGACACTTATCATAAGCTATCACTTATAGAGGGAATGTAAAAACCGCTACACCTGAACTGAATTACAAAACAGAACAGAGTCACACGTTTAGAAAACACACTATGGCTGCTTAACGGGAAAGGTGAGGTGGGGTGATGCATAAAACAAGGGTTTCAAATTCGCTCAGATACTGTTCCATACACCCAATATGTAATAGACAAGACCTACTCCTTGCTCAGTGAACTGGACTCAACAACCCCTATTCACCGCACAAGAATATATGTGACTAGTAAGAATCGTAAAACCTATGTATTGATATCTCTCTGGAAGTGTGTCAAGTGGGTGTAAAGCTGCATAAACACAGCCGTGAAAAGCAGCTAAACCCCATTATAAAAATAAATTACTTTTAAAAACCTGTAAAACAAAGACAGTGAAAGAGAGAGAAATTCTTAAAAAATTCATTCAGGAGCTGTGATGCAACCTGGATTGACCATATCTAGACCCACACCTGGATGAGACATAAGGGTGGACACTCTTGGGGCTGAGAGGTTGGGTGAGGTTGGGTGAGCAAACTCAGACCCTTTAAAGTAGTACTGCGTGGTACCCATCCCATGGGTCCCAAATCTCCAGGTTCAAGGGCATCTTCCTACATCGAAAACATGCATGAGAAACCCAGAAGATGGTACACCGTGTGATTTTGAAAGGTTTCTAAAACGCACCCAATTTCTCATCTCCTTGTGCTCGGGTTCGCCTTTCCAGCTACTTTACTAGAAATCTCCCTACTTGGAGAATCAGCACCTTTAAGCTCCTGTTCCCTACAGGTTGCAAATTTTCCTGAGGATGAACGGGAAGAGGGGCAACCAATGAGAGACTAGATCTAGGTGTTGGGACAGGCACAGGTCACTCTATTTTCCCATCAGGAAGAAGAATTAACCACAGGCTCAGCCTGCCGCCAGGAACCAGAATAGGGCCTGAGGCAATCCCGCGCTTTTGCGGCCAGCTCCCAAAAAAGCGAGTTGAAAAATGGAGCTCAGGGACACTGCAATTCACAAACCCGCAGAGTTATAAATGATAACTCTCATCCACAGATATATTGAGGGAAGGCAACGAAGAGGATTTGAAAGCAAGGCAGAATTGCAGGAAACAGATTTCAGGAGGTAGATTCGAATCGCCTTTAAAGCACATGAAAAGCGGCAAAACGTCGACAATGATGCCCTTGGCCAAAAAGGGCGTATGCGTTTTTTCCTGAATATATTCAGGAAAAAACGCATACGCCCTTTTTGGCCAACCAAGCAACCTGGAAAGGCAAATCAGCGCTACAAAGAGGTCTCGCTTCCCATCGGTCAAAAGGGCCATGCTGCAAAAAGTGTCAAAACCAGAAATGCAGGACAGGCCATGGAGAAATGGCAGCCTTGCTACGCTGATGGGCGGCATGTAAATTGCCAACAGCCACTCTGGAGAAGTGTACGGAGTGTCCTGAAACATCGAAAAAACACAGCTTAGGGAGCATAGGGCACGTCCACTCATGGGCGTATAAATTGGGAAAACTAAAAATCAGCAAGACACAGGCACCCCAATGTTTAGGGCTGCTATGTTGACAAGAACCTCCACTTCATGACACCTTAAATATCCCAGGAAAGAGAAAAATGGATAAAGAAGTTGTGGTCCTTATGTACAAAGGAATATCACTCAGACATGAAATCAATGTCATAAGGCTAGTAGAAGCAAGATGAGTGGATTTAGGTACGACGATTCTAAGTGAAATAAGTGACACAGAAAAAGACACTTATCATAAGCTATCACTTATAGAGGGAATGTAAAAACCGCTACACCTGAACTGAATTACAAAACAGAACAGAGTCACACGTTTAGAAAACACACTATGGCTGCTTAACGGGAAAGGTGAGGTGGGGTGATGCATAAAACAAGGGTTTCAAATTCGCTCAGATACTGTTCCATACACCCAATATGTAATAGACAAGACCTACTCCTTGCTCAGTGAACTGGACTCAACAACCCCTATTCACCGCACAAGAATATATGTGACTAGTAAGAATCGTAAAACCTATGTATTGATATCTCTCTGGAAGTGTGTCAAGTGGGTGTAAAGCTGCATAAACACAGCCGTGAAAAGCAGGTAAACCTCATTATAAAAATAAATTACTTTTAAAAACCTGTAAAACAAAGACAGTGAAAGAGAGAGAAATTCTTAAAAAATTCGTTCAGGAGCTGTGATGCAACCTGGATTGACCATATCTAGACCCACACCTGGATGAGACATAAGGGTGGACACTCTTGGGGCTGAGAGGTTGGGTGAGGTTGGGTGAGCAAACTCAGACCCTTTAAAGTAGTACTGCGTGGTACCCATCCCATGGGTCCCAAATCTCCAGGTTCAAGGGCATCTTCCTACATCGAAAACATGCATGAGAAACCCAGAAGATGGTACACCGTGTGATTTTGAAAGGTTTCTAAAACGCACCCAATTTCTCATCTCCTTGTGCTCGGGTTCGCCTTTCCAGCTACTTTACTAGCAATCTCCCTACTTGGAGAATCAGCACCTTTAAGCTCCTGTTCCCTACAGGTTGCAATTTGTCCTGAGGATGAACGGGAAGAGGGGCAACCAATGAGAGACTAGATCTAGGTGTTGGGACAGGCACAGGTCACTCTATTTTCCCATCAGGAAGAAGAATTAACCACAGGCTCAGCCTGCCGCCAGGAACCAGAATAGGGCCTGAGGCAATCCCGCGCTTTTGCGGCCAGCTCCCAAAAAAGCGAGTTGAAAAATGGAGCTCAGGGACACTGCAATTCACAAACCCGCAGAGTTATAAATGATAACTCTCATCCACAGATATATTGAGGGAAGGCAACGAAGAGGATTTGAAAGCAAGGCAGAATTGCAGGAAACAGATTTCAGGAGGTAGATTCGAATCGCCTTTAAAGCACATGAAAAGCGGCAAAACGTCGACAATGATGCCCTTGGCCAAAAAGGGCGTATGCGTTTTTTCCTGAATATATTCAGGAAAAAACGCATACGCCCTTTTTGGCCAACCAAGCAACCTGGAAAGGCAAATCAGCGCTACAAAGAGGTCTCGCTTCCCATCGGTCAAAAGGGCCATGCTGCAAAAAGTGTCAAAACCAGAAATGCAGGACAGGCCATGGAGAAATGGCAGCCTTGCTACGCTGATGGGCGGGATGTAAATTGCCAACAGCCACTCTGGAGAAGTGTACGGAGTGTCCTGAAACATCGAAAAAACAGCTTAGGGAGCATAGGGCACGTCCACTCATGGGCGTATAAATTGGGAAAACTAAAAATCAGCAAGACACAGGCACCCCAATGTTTAGGGCTGCTATGTTGACAAGAACCTCCACTTCATGACACCTTAAATATCCCAGGAAAGAGAAAAATGGATAAAGAAGTTGTGGTCCTTATGTACAAAGGAATATCACTCAGACATGAAATCAATGTCATAAGGCTAGTAGAAGCAAGATGAGTGGATTTAGGTACGACGATTCTAAGTGAAATAAGTGACACAGAAAAAGACACTTATCATAAGCTATCACTTATAGAGGGAATGTAAAAACCGCTACACCTGAACTGAATTACAAAACAGAACAGAGTCACACGTTTAGAAAACACACTATGGCTGCTTAACGGGAAAGGTGAGGTGGGGTGATGCATAAAACAAGGGTTTCAAATTCGCTCAGATACTGTTCCATACACCCAATATGTAATAGACAAGACCTACTCCTTGCTCAGTGAACTGGACTCAACAACCCCTATTCACCGCACAAGAATATATGTGACTAGTAAGAATCGTAAAACCTATGTATTGATATCTCTCTGGAAGTGTGTCAAGTGGGTGTAAAGCTGCATAAACACAGCCGTGAAAAGCAGCTAAACCCCATTATAAAAATAAATTACTTTTAAAAACCTGTAAAACAAAGACAGTGAAAGAGAGAGAAATTCTTAAAAAATTCGTTCAGGTGCTGTGATGCAACCTGGATTGACCATATCTAGACCCACACCTGGATGAGACATAAGGGTGGACACTCTTGGGGCTGAGAGGTTGGGTGAGGTTGGGTGAGCAAACTCAGACCCTTTAAAGTAGTACTGCGTGGTACCCATCCCATGGGTCCCAAATCTCCAGGTTCAAGGGCATCTTCCTACATCGAAAACATGCATGAGAAACCCAGAAGATGGTACACCGTGTGATTTTGAAAGGTTTCTAAAACGCACCCAATTTCTCATCTCCTTGTGCTCGGGTTCGCCTTTCCAGCTACTTTACTAGCAATCTCCCTACTTGGAGAATCAGCACCTTTAAGCTCCTGTTCCCTACAGGTTGCAATTTGTCCTGAGGATGAACGGGAAGAGGGGCAACCAATGAGAGACTAGATCTAGGTGTTGGGACAGGCACAGGTCACTCTATTTTCCCATCAGGAAGAAGAATTAACCACAGGCTCAGCCTGCCGCCAGGAACCAGAATAGGGCCTGAGGCAATCCCGCGCTTTTGCGGCCAGCTCCCAAAAAAGCGAGTTGAAAAATGGAGCTCAGGGACACTGCAATTCACAAACCCGCAGAGTTATAAATGATAACTCTCATCCACAGATATATTGAGGGAAGGCAACGAAGAGGATTTGAAAGCAAGGCAGAATTGCAGGAAACAGATTTCAGGAGGTAGATTCGAATCGCCTTTAAAGCACATGAAAAGCGGCAAAACGTCGACAATGATGCCCTTGGCCAAAAAGGGCGTATGCGTTTTTTCCTGAATATATTCAGGAAAAAACGCATACGCCCTTTTTGGCCAACCAAGCAACCTGGAAAGGCAAATCAGCGCTACAAAGAGGTCTCGCTTCCCATCGGTCAAAAGGGCCATGCTGCAAAAAGTGTCAAAACCAGAAATGCAGGACAGGCCATGGAGAAATGGCAGCCTTGCTACGCTGATGGGCGGGATGTAAATTGCCAACAGCCACTCTGGAGAAGTGTACGGAGTGTCCTGAAACATCGAAAAAACACAGCTTAGGGAGCATAGGGCACGTCCACTCATGGGCGTATAAATTGGGAAAACTAAAAATCAGCAAGACACAGGCACCCCAATGTTTAGGGCTGCTATGTTGACAAGAACCTCCACTTCATGACACCTTAAATATCCCAGGAAAGAGAAAAATGGATAAAGAAGTTGTGGTCCTTATGTACAAAGGAATATCACTCAGACATGAAATCAATGTCATAAGGCTAGTAGAAGCAAGATGAGTGGATTTAGGTACGACGATTCTAAGTGAAATAAGTGACACAGAAAAAGACACTTATCATAAGCTATCACTTATAGAGGGAATGTAAAAACCGCTACACCTGAACTGAATTACAAAACAGAACAGAGTCACACGTTTAGAAAACACACTATGGCTGCTTAACGGGAAAGGTGAGGTGGGGTGATGCATAAAACAAGGGTTTCAAATTCGCTCAGATACTGTTCCATACACCCAATATGTAATAGACAAGACCTACTCCTTGCTCAGTGAACTGGACTCAACAACCCCTATTCACCGCACAAGAATATATGTGACTAGTAAGAATCGTAAAACCTATGTATTGATATCTCTCTGGAAGTGTGTCAAGTGGGTGTAAAGCTGCATAAACACAGCCGTGAAAAGCAGCTAAACCCCATTATAAAAATAAATTACTTTTAAAAACCTGTAAAACAAAGACAGTGAAAGAGAGAGAAATTCTTAAAAAATTCGTTCAGGAGCTGTGATGCAACCTGGATTGACCATATCTAGACCCACACCTGGATGAGACATAAGGGTGGACACTCTTGGGGCTGAGAGGTTGGGTGAGGTTGGGTGAGCAAACTCAGACCCTTTAAAGTAGTACTGCGTGGTACCCATCCCATGGGTCCCAAATCTCCAGGTTCAAGGGCATCTTCCTACATCGAAAACATGCATGAGAAACCCAGAAGATGGTACACCGTGTGATTTTGAAAGGTTTCTAAAACGCACCCAATTTCTCATCTCCTTGTGCTCGGGTTCGCCTTTCCAGCTACTTTACTAGCAATCTCCCTACTTGGAGAATCAGCACCTTTAAGCTCCTGTTCCCTACAGGTTGCAATTTGTCCTGAGGATGAACGGGAAGAGGGGCAACCAATGAGAGACTAGATCTAGGTGTTGGGACAGGCACAGGTCACTCTATTTTCCCATCAGGAAGAAGAATTAACCACAGGCTCAGCCTGCCGCCAGGAACCAGAATAGGGCCTGAGGCAATCCCGCGCTTTTGCGGCCAGCTCCCAAAAAAGCGAGTTGAAAAATGGAGCTCAGGGACACTGCAATTCACAAACCCGCAGAGTTATAAATGATAACTCTCATCCACAGATATATTGAGGGAAGGCAACGAAGAGGATTTGAAAGCAAGGCAGAATTGCAGGAAACAGATTTCAGGAGGTAGATTCGAATCGCCTTTAAAGCACATGAAAAGCGGCAAAACGTCGACAATGATGCCCTTGGCCAAAAAGGGCGTATGCGTTTTTTCCTGAATATATTCAGGAAAAAACGCATACGCCCTTTTTGGCCAACCAAGCAACCTGGAAAGGCAAATCAGCGCTACAAAGAGGTCTCGCTTCCCATCGGTCAAAAGGGCCATGCTGCAAAAAGTGTCAAAACCAGAAATGCAGTACAGGCCATGGAGAAATGGCAGCCTTGCTACGCTGATGGGCGGGATGTAAATTGCCAACAGCCACTCTGGAGAAGTGTACAGAGTGTCCTGAAACATCGAAAAAACACAGCTTAGGGAGCATAGGGCACGTCCACTCATGGGCGTATAAATTGGGAAAACTAAAAATCAGCAAGACACAGGCACCCCAATGTTTAGGGCTGCTATGTTGACAAGAACCTCCACTTCATGACACCTTAAATATCCCAGGAAAGAGAAAAATGGATAAAGAAGTTGTGGTCCTTATGTACAAAGGAATATCACTCAGACATGAAATCAATGTCATAAGGCTAGTAGAAGCAAGATGAGTGGATTTAGGTACGACGATTCTAAGTGAAATAAGTGACACAGAAAAAGACACTTATCATAAGCTATCACTTATAGAGGGAATGTAAAAACCGCTACACCTGAACTGAATTACAAAACAGAACAGAGTCACACGTTTAGAAAACACACTATGGCTGCTTAACGGGAAAGGTGAGGTGGGGTGATGCATAAAACAAGGGTTTCAAATTCGCTCAGATACTGTTCCATACACCCAATATGTAATAGACAAGACCTACTCCTTGCTCAGTGAACTGGACTCAACAACCCCTATTCACCGCACAAGAATATATGTGACTAGTAAGAATCGTAAAACCTATGTATTGATATCTCTCTGGAAGTGTGTCAAGTGGGTGTAAAGCTGCATAAACACAGCCGTGAAAAGCAGCTAAACCTCATTATAAAAATAAATTACTTTTAAAAACCTGTAAAACAAAGACAGTGAAAGAGAGAGAAATTCTTAAAAAATTCGTTCAGGAGCTGTGATGCAACCTGGATTGACCATATCTAGACCCACACCTGGATGAGACATAAGGGTGGACACTCTTGGGGCTGAGAGGTTGGGTGAGGTTGGGTGAGCAAACTCAGACCCTTTAAAGTAGTACTGCGTGGTACCCATCCCATGGGTCCCAAATCTCCAGGTTCAAGGGCATCTTCCTACATCGAAAACATGCATGAGAAACCCAGAAGATGGTACACCGTGTGATTTTGAAAGGTTTCTAAAACGCACCCAATTTCTCATCTCCTTGTGCTCGGGTTCGCCTTTCCAGCTACTTTACTAGCAATCTCCCTACTTGGAGAATCAGCACCTTTAAGCTCCTGTTCCCTACAGGTTGCAATTTGTCCTGAGGATGAACGGGAAGAGGGGCAACCAATGAGAGACTAGATCTAGGTGTTGGGACAGGCACAGGTCACTCTATTTTCCCATCAGGAAGAAGAATTAACCACAGGCTCAGCCTGCCGCCAGGAACCAGAATAGGGCCTGAGGCAATCCCGCGCTTTTGCGGCCAGCTCCCAAAAAAGCGAGTTGAAAAATGGAGCTCAGGGACACTGCAATTCACAAACCCGCAGAGTTATAAATGATAACTCTCATCCACAGATATATTGAGGGAAGGCAACGAAGAGGATTTGAAAGCAAGGCAGAATTGCAGGAAACAGATTTCAGGAGGTAGATTCGAATCGCCTTTAAAGCACATGAAAAGCGGCAAAACGTCGACAATGATGCCCTTGGCCAAAAAGGGCGTATGCGTTTTTTCCTGAATATATTCAGGAAAAAACGCATACGCCCTTTTTGGCCAACCAAGCAACCTGGAAAGGCAAATCAGCGCTACAAAGAGGTCTCGCTTCCCATCGGTCAAAAGGGCCATGCTGCAAAAAGTGTCAAAACCAGAAATGCAGGACAGGCCATGGAGAAATGGCAGCCTTGCTACGCTGATGGGCGGGATGTAAATTGCCAACAGCCACTCTGGAGAAGTGTACGGAGTGTCCTGAAACATCGAAAAAACACAGCTTAGGGAGCATAGGGCACGTCCACTCATGGGCGTATAAATTGGGAAAACTAAAAATCAGCAAGACACAGGCACCCCAATGTTTAGGGCTGCTATGTTGACAAGAACCTCCACTTCATGACACCTTAAATATCCCAGGAAAGAGAAAAATGGATAAAGAAGTTGTGGTCCTTATGTACAAAGGAATATCACTCAGACATGAAATCAATGTCATAAGGCTAGTAGAAGCAAGATGAGTGGATTTAGGTACGACGATTCTAAGTGAAATAAGTGACACAGAAAAAGACACTTATCATAAGCTATCACTTATAGAGGGAATGTAAAAACCGCTACACCTGAACTGAATTACAAAACAGAACAGAGTCACACGTTTAGAAAACACACTATGGCTGCTTAACGGGAAAGGTGAGGTGGGGTGATGCATAAAACAAGGGTTTCAAATTCGCTCAGATACTGTTCCATACACCCAATATGTAATAGACAAGACCTACTCCTTGCTCAGTGAACTGGACTCAACAACCCCTATTCACCGCACAAGAATATATGTGACTAGTAAGAATCGTAAAACCTATGTATTGATATCTCTCTGGAAGTGTGTCAAGTGGGTGTAAAGCTGCATAAACACAGCCGTGAAAAGCAGCTAAACCCCATTATAAAAATAAATTACTTTTAAAAACCTGTAAAACAAAGACAGTGAAAGAGAGAGAAATTCTTAAAAAATTCGTTCAGGAGCTGTGATGCAACCTGGATTGACCATATCTAGACCCACACCTGGATGAGACATAAGGGTGGACACTCTTGGGGCTGAGAGGTTGGGTGAGGTTGGGTGAGCAAACTCAGACCCTTTAAAGTAGTACTGCGTGGTACCCATCCCATGGGTCCCAAATCTCCAGGTTCAAGGGCATCTTCCTACATCGAAAACATGCATGAGAAACCCAGAAGATGGTACACCGTGTGATTTTGAAAGGTTTCTAAAACGCACCCAATTTCTCATCTCCTTGTGCTCGGGTTCGCCTTTCCAGCTACTTTACTAGCAATCTCCCTACTTGGAGAATCAGCACCTTTAAGCTCCTGTTCCCTACAGGTTGCAATTTGTCCTGAGGATGAACGGGAAGAGGGGCAACCAATGAGAGACTAGATCTAGGTGTTGGGACAGGCACAGGTCACTCTATTTTCCCATCAGGAAGAAGAATTAACCACAGGCTCAGCCTGCCGCCAGGAACCAGAATAGGGCCTGAGGCAATCCCGCGCTTTTGCGGCCAGCTCCCAAAAAAGCGAGTTGAAAAATGGAGCTCAGGGACACTGCAATTCACAAACCCGCAGAGTTATAAATGATAACTCTCATCCACAGATATATTGAGGGAAGGCAACGAAGAGGATTTGAAAGCAAGGCAGAATTGCAGGAAACAGATTTCAGGAGGTAGATTCGAATCGCCTTTAAAGCACATGAAAAGCGGCAAAACGTCGACAATGATGCCCTTGGCCAAAAAGGGCGTATGCGTTTTTTCCTGAATATATTCAGGAAAAAACGCATACGCCCTTTTTGGCCAACCAAGCAACCTGGAAAGGCAAATCAGCGCTACAAAGAGGTCTCGCTTCCCATCGGTCAAAAGGGCCATGCTGCAAAAAGTGTCAAAACCAGAAATGCAGGACATGCCATGGAGAAATGGCAGCCTTGCTACGCTGATGGGCGGGATGTAAATTGCCAACAGCCACTCTGGAGAAGTGTACGGAGTGTCCTGAAACATCGAAAAAACACAGCTTAGGGAGCATAGGGCACGTCCACTCATGGGCGTATAAATTGGGAAAACTAAAAATCAGCAAGACACAGGCACCCCAATGTTTAGGGCTGCTATGTTGACAAGAACCTCCACTTCATGACACCTTAAATATCCCAGGAAAGAGAAAAATGGATAAAGAAGTTGTGGTCCTTATGTACAAAGGAATATCACTCAGACATGAAATCAATGTCATAAGGCTAGTAGAAGCAAGATGAGTGGATTTAGGTACGACGATTCTAAGTGAAATAAGTGACACAGAAAAAGACACTTATCATAAGCTATCACTTATAGAGGGAATGTAAAAACCGCTACACCTGAACTGAATTACAAAACAGAACAGAGTCACACGTTTAGAAAACACACTATGGCTGCTTAACGGGAAAGGTGAGGTGGGGTGATGCATAAAACAAGGGTTTCAAATTCGCTCAGATACTGTTCCATACACCCAATATGTAATAGACAAGACCTACTCCTTGCTCAGTGAACTGGACTCAACAACCCCTATTCACCGCACAAGAATATATGTGACTAGTAAGAATCGTAAAACCTATGTATTGATATCTCTCTGGAAGTGTGTCAAGTGGGTGTAAAGCTGCATAAACACAGCCGTGAAAAGCAGCTAAACCCCATTATAAAAATAAATTACTTTTAAAAACCTGTAAAACAAAGACAGTGAAAGAGAGAGAAATTCTTAAAAAATTCATTCAGGAGCTGTGATGCAACCTGGATTGACCATATCTAGACCCACACCTGGATGAGACATAAGGGTGGACACTCTTGGGGCTGAGAGGTTGGGTGAGGTTGGGTGAGCAAACTCAGACCCTTTAAAGTAGTACTGCGTGGTACCCATCCCATGGGTCCCAAATCTCCAGGTTCAAGGGCATCTTCCTACATCGAAAACATGCATGAGAAACCCAGAAGATGGTACACCGTGTGATTTTGAAAGGTTTCTAAAACGCACCCAATTTCTCATCTCCTTGTGCTCGGGTTCGCCTTTCCAGCTACTTTACTAGAAATCTCCCTACTTGGAGAATCAGCACCTTTAAGCTCCTGTTCCCTACAGGTTGCAAATTTTCCTGAGGATGAACGGGAAGAGGGGCAACCAATGAGAGACTAGATCTAGGTGTTGGGACAGGCACAGGTCACTCTATTTTCCCATCAGGAAGAAGAATTAACCACAGGCTCAGCCTGCCGCCAGGAACCAGAATAGGGCCTGAGGCAATCCCGCGCTTTTGCGGCCAGCTCCCAAAAAAGCGAGTTGAAAAATGGAGCTCAGGGACACTGCAATTCACAAACCCGCAGAGTTATAAATGATAACTCTCATCCACAGATATATTGAGGGAAGGCAACGAAGAGGATTTGAAAGCAAGGCAGAATTGCAGGAAACAGATTTCAGGAGGTAGATTCGAATCGCCTTTAAAGCACATGAAAAGCGGCAAAACGTCGACAATGATGCCCTTGGCCAAAAAGGGCGTATGCGTTTTTTCCTGAATATATTCAGGAAAAAACGCATACGCCCTTTTTGGCCAACCAAGCAACCTGGAAAGGCAAATCAGCGCTACAAAGAGGTCTCGCTTCCCATCGGTCAAAAGGGCCATGCTGCAAAAAGTGTCAAAACCAGAAATGCAGGACAGGCCATGGAGAAATGGCAGCCTTGCTACGCTGATGGGCGGCATGTAAATTGCCAACAGCCACTCTGGAGAAGTGTACGGAGTGTCCTGAAACATCGAAAAAACACAGCTTAGGGAGCATAGGGCACGTCCACTCATGGGCGTATAAATTGGGAAAACTAAAAATCAGCAAGACACAGGCACCCCAATGTTTAGGGCTGCTATGTTGACAAGAACCTCCACTTCATGACACCTTAAATATCCCAGGAAAGAGAAAAATGGATAAAGAAGTTGTGGTCCTTATGTACAAAGGAATATCACTCAGACATGAAATCAATGTCATAAGGCTAGTAGAAGCAAGATGAGTGGATTTAGGTACGACGATTCTAAGTGAAATAAGTGACACAGAAAAAGACACTTATCATAAGCTATCACTTATAGAGGGAATGTAAAAACCGCTACACCTGAACTGAATTACAAAACAGAACAGAGTCACACGTTTAGAAAACACACTATGGCTGCTTAACGGGAAAGGTGAGGTGGGGTGATGCATAAAACAAGGGTTTCAAATTCGCTCAGATACTGTTCCATACACCCAATATGTAATAGACAAGACCTACTCCTTGCTCAGTGAACTGGACTCAACAACCCCTATTCACCGCACAAGAATATATGTGACTAGTAAGAATCGTAAAACCTATGTATTGATATCTCTCTGGAAGTGTGTCAAGTGGGTGTAAAGCTGCATAAACACAGCCGTGAAAAGCAGGTAAACCTCATTATAAAAATAAATTACTTTTAAAAACCTGTAAAACAAAGACAGTGAAAGAGAGAGAAATTCTTAAAAAATTCGTTCAGGAGCTGTGATGCAACCTGGATTGACCATATCTAGACCCACACCTGGATGAGACATAAGGGTGGACACTCTTGGGGCTGAGAGGTTGGGTGAGGTTGGGTGAGCAAACTCAGACCCTTTAAAGTAGTACTGCGTGGTACCCATCCCATGGGTCCCAAATCTCCAGGTTCAAGGGCATCTTCCTACATCGAAAACATGCATGAGAAACCCAGAAGATGGTACACCGTGTGATTTTGAAAGGTTTCTAAAACGCACCCAATTTCTCATCTCCTTGTGCTCGGGTTCGCCTTTCCAGCTACTTTACTAGCAATCTCCCTACTTGGAGAATCAGCACCTTTAAGCTCCTGTTCCCTACAGGTTGCAATTTGTCCTGAGGATGAACGGGAAGAGGGGCAACCAATGAGAGACTAGATCTAGGTGTTGGGACAGGCACAGGTCACTCTATTTTCCCATCAGGAAGAAGAATTAACCACAGGCTCAGCCTGCCGCCAGGAACCAGAATAGGGCCTGAGGCAATCCCGCGCTTTTGCGGCCAGCTCCCAAAAAAGCGAGTTGAAAAATGGAGCTCAGGGACACTGCAATTCACAAACCCGCAGAGTTATAAATGATAACTCTCATCCACAGATATATTGAGGGAAGGCAACGAAGAGGATTTGAAAGCAAGGCAGAATTGCAGGAAACAGATTTCAGGAGGTAGATTCGAATCGCCTTTAAAGCACATGAAAAGCGGCAAAACGTCGACAATGATGCCCTTGGCCAAAAAGGGCGTATGCGTTTTTTCCTGAATATATTCAGGAAAAAACGCATACGCCCTTTTTGGCCAACCAAGCAACCTGGAAAGGCAAATCAGCGCTACAAAGAGGTCTCGCTTCCCATCGGTCAAAAGGGCCATGCTGCAAAAAGTGTCAAAACCAGAAATGCAGGACAGGCCATGGAGAAATGGCAGCCTTGCTACGCTGATGGGCGGGATGTAAATTGCCAACAGCCACTCTGGAGAAGTGTACGGAGTGTCCTGAAACATCGAAAAAACACAGCTTAGGGAGCATAGGGCACGTCCACTCATGGGCGTATAAATTGGGAAAACTAAAAATCAGCAAGACACAGGCACCCCAATGTTTAGGGCTGCTATGTTGACAAGAACCTCCACTTCATGACACCTTAAATATCCCAGGAAAGAGAAAAATGGATAAAGAAGTTGTGGTCCTTATGTACAAAGGAATATCACTCAGACATGAAATCAATGTCATAAGGCTAGTAGAAGCAAGATGAGTGGATTTAGGTACGACGATTCTAAGTGAAATAAGTGACACAGAAAAAGACACTTATCATAAGCTATCACTTATAGAGGGAATGTAAAAACCGCTACACCTGAACTGAATTACAAAACAGAACAGAGTCACACGTTTAGAAAACACACTATGGCTGCTTAACGGGAAAGGTGAGGTGGGGTGATGCATAAAACAAGGGTTTCAAATTCGCTCAGATACTGTTCCATACACCCAATATGTAATAGACAAGACCTACTCCTTGCTCAGTGAACTGGACTCAACAACCCCTATTCACCGCACAAGAATATATGTGACTAGTAAGAATCGTAAAACCTATGTATTGATATCTCTCTGGAAGTGTGTCAAGTGGGTGTAAAGCTGCATAAACACAGCCGTGAAAAGCAGCTAAACCCCATTATAAAAATAAATTACTTTTAAAAACCTGTAAAACAAAGACAGTGAAAGAGAGAGAAATTCTTAAAAAATTCGTTCAGGTGCTGTGATGCAACCTGGATTGACCATATCTAGACCCACACCTGGATGAGACATAAGGGTGGACACTCTTGGGGCTGAGAGGTTGGGTGAGGTTGGGTGAGCAAACTCAGACCCTTTAAAGTAGTACTGCGTGGTACCCATCCCATGGGTCCCAAATCTCCAGGTTCAAGGGCATCTTCCTACATCGAAAACATGCATGAGAAACCCAGAAGATGGTACACCGTGTGATTTTGAAAGGTTTCTAAAACGCACCCAATTTCTCATCTCCTTGTGCTCGGGTTCGCCTTTCCAGCTACTTTACTAGCAATCTCCCTACTTGGAGAATCAGCACCTTTAAGCTCCTGTTCCCTACAGGTTGCAATTTGTCCTGAGGATGAACGGGAAGAGGGGCAACCAATGAGAGACTAGATCTAGGTGTTGGGACAGGCACAGGTCACTCTATTTTCCCATCAGGAAGAAGAATTAACCACAGGCTCAGCCTGCCGCCAGGAACCAGAATAGGGCCTGAGGCAATCCCGCGCTTTTGCGGCCAGCTCCCAAAAAAGCGAGTTGAAAAATGGAGCTCAGGGACACTGCAATTCACAAACCCGCAGAGTTATAAATGATAACTCTCATCCACAGATATATTGAGGGAAGGCAACGAAGAGGATTTGAAAGCAAGGCAGAATTGCAGGAAACAGATTTCAGGAGGTAGATTCGAATCGCCTTTAAAGCACATGAAAAGCGGCAAAACGTCGACAATGATGCCCTTGGCCAAAAAGGGCGTATGCGTTTTTTCCTGAATATATTCAGGAAAAAACGCATACGCCCTTTTTGGCCAACCAAGCAACCTGGAAAGGCAAATCAGCGCTACAAAGAGGTCTCGCTTCCCATCGGTCAAAAGGGCCATGCTGCAAAAAGTGTCAAAACCAGAAATGCAGGACAGGCCATGGAGAAATGGCAGCCTTGCTACGCTGATGGGCGGGATGTAAATTGCCAACAGCCACTCTGGAGAAGTGTACGGAGTGTCCTGAAACATCGAAAAAACACAGCTTAGGGAGCATAGGGCACGTCCACTCATGGGCGTATAAATTGGGAAAACTAAAAATCAGCAAGACACAGGCACCCCAATGTTTAGGGCTGCTATGTTGACAAGAACCTCCACTTCATGACACCTTAAATATCCCAGGAAAGAGAAAAATGGATAAAGAAGTTGTGGTCCTTATGTACAAAGGAATATCACTCAGACATGAAATCAATGTCATAAGGCTAGTAGAAGCAAGATGAGTGGATTTAGGTACGACGATTCTAAGTGAAATAAGTGACACAGAAAAAGACACTTATCATAAGCTATCACTTATAGAGGGAATGTAAAAACCGCTACACCTGAACTGAATTACAAAACAGAACAGAGTCACACGTTTAGAAAACACACTATGGCTGCTTAACGGGAAAGGTGAGGTGGGGTGATGCATAAAACAAGGGTTTCAAATTCGCTCAGATACTGTTCCATACACCCAATATGTAATAGACAAGACCTACTCCTTGCTCAGTGAACTGGACTCAACAACCCCTATTCACCGCACAAGAATATATGTGACTAGTAAGAATCGTAAAACCTATGTATTGATATCTCTCTGGAAGTGTGTCAAGTGGGTGTAAAGCTGCATAAACACAGCCGTGAAAAGCAGCTAAACCCCATTATAAAAATAAATTACTTTTAAAAACCTGTAAAACAAAGACAGTGAAAGAGAGAGAAATTCTTAAAAAATTCGTTCAGGAGCTGTGATGCAACCTGGATTGACCATATCTAGACCCACACCTGGATGAGACATAAGGGTGGACACTCTTGGGGCTGAGAGGTTGGGTGAGGTTGGGTGAGCAAACTCAGACCCTTTAAAGTAGTACTGCGTGGTACCCATCCCATGGGTCCCAAATCTCCAGGTTCAAGGGCATCTTCCTACATCGAAAACATGCATGAGAAACCCAGAAGATGGTACACCGTGTGATTTTGAAAGGTTTCTAAAACGCACCCAATTTCTCATCTCCTTGTGCTCGGGTTCGCCTTTCCAGCTACTTTACTAGCAATCTCCCTACTTGGAGAATCAGCACCTTTAAGCTCCTGTTCCCTACAGGTTGCAATTTGTCCTGAGGATGAACGGGAAGAGGGGCAACCAATGAGAGACTAGATCTAGGTGTTGGGACAGGCACAGGTCACTCTATTTTCCCATCAGGAAGAAGAATTAACCACAGGCTCAGCCTGCCGCCAGGAACCAGAATAGGGCCTGAGGCAATCCCGCGCTTTTGCGGCCAGCTCCCAAAAAAGCGAGTTGAAAAATGGAGCTCAGGGACACTGCAATTCACAAACCCGCAGAGTTATAAATGATAACTCTCATCCACAGATATATTGAGGGAAGGCAACGAAGAGGATTTGAAAGCAAGGCAGAATTGCAGGAAACAGATTTCAGGAGGTAGATTCGAATCGCCTTTAAAGCACATGAAAAGCGGCAAAACGTCGACAATGATGCCCTTGGCCAAAAAGGGCGTATGCGTTTTTTCCTGAATATATTCAGGAAAAAACGCATACGCCCTTTTTGGCCAACCAAGCAACCTGGAAAGGCAAATCAGCGCTACAAAGAGGTCTCACTTCCCATCGGTCAAAAGGGCCATGCTGCAAAAAGTGTCAAAACCAGAAATGCAGTACAGGCCATGGAGAAATGGCAGCCTTGCTACGCTGATGGGCGGGATGTAAATTGCCAACAGCCACTCTGGAGAAGTGTACAGAGTGTCCTGAAACATCGAAAAAACACAGCTTAGGGAGCATAGGGCACGTCCACTCATGGGCGTATAAATTGGGAAAACTAAAAATCAGCAAGACACAGGCACCCCAATGTTTAGGGCTGCTATGTTGACAAGAACCTCCACTTCATGACACCTTAAATATCCCAGGAAAGAGAAAAATGGATAAAGAAGTTGTGGTCCTTATGTACAAAGGAATATCACTCAGACATGAAATCAATGTCATAAGGCTAGTAGAAGCAAGATGAGTGGATTTAGGTACGACGATTCTAAGTGAAATAAGTGACACAGAAAAAGACACTTATCATAAGCTATCACTTATAGAGGGAATGTAAAAACCGCTACACCTGAACTGAATTACAAAACAGAACAGAGTCACACGTTTAGAAAACACACTATGGCTGCTTAACGGGAAAGGTGAGGTGGGGTGATGCATAAAACAAGGGTTTCAAATTCGCTCAGATACTGTTCCATACACCCAATATGTAATAGACAAGACCTACTCCTTGCTCAGTGAACTGGACTCAACAACCCCTATTCACCGCACAAGAATATATGTGACTAGTAAGAATCGTAAAACCTATGTATTGATATCTCTCTGGAAGTGTGTCAAGTGGGTGTAAAGCTGCATAAACACAGCCGTGAAAAGCAGCTAAACCTCATTATAAAAATAAATTACTTTTAAAAACCTGTAAAACAAAGACAGTGAAAGAGAGAGAAATTCTTAAAAAATTCGTTCAGGAGCTGTGATGCAACCTGGATTGACCATATCTAGACCCACACCTGGATGAGACATAAGGGTGGACACTCTTGGCGCTGAGAGGTTGGGTGAGGTTGGGTGAGCAAACTCAGACCCTTTAAAGTAGTACTGCGTGGTACCCATCCCATGGGTCCCAAATCTCCAGGTTCAAGGGCATCTTCCTACATCGAAAACATGCATGAGAAACCCAGAAGATGGTACACCGTGTGATTTTGAAAGGTTTCTAAAACGCACCCAATTTCTCATCTCCTTGTGCTCGGGTTCGCCTTTCCAGCTACTTTACTAGCAATCTCCCTACTTGGAGAATCAGCACCTTTAAGCTCCTGTTCCCTACAGGTTGCAATTTGTCCTGAGGATGAACGGGAAGAGGGGCAACCAATGAGAGACTAGATCTAGGTGTTGGGACAGGCACAGGTCACTCTATTTTCCCATCAGGAAGAAGAATTAACCACAGGCTCAGCCTGCCGCCAGGAACCAGAATAGGGCCTGAGGCAATCCCGCGCTTTTGCGGCCAGCTCCCAAAAAAGCGAGTTGAAAAATGGAGCTCAGGGACACTGCAATTCACAAACCCGCAGAGTTATAAATGATAACTCTCATCCACAGATATATTGAGGGAAGGCAACGAAGAGGATTTGAAAGCAAGGCAGAATTGCAGGAAACAGATTTCAGGAGGTAGATTCGAATCGCCTTTAAAGCACATGAAAAGCGGCAAAACGTCGACAATGATGCCCTTGGCCAAAAAGGGCGTATGCGTTTTTTCCTGAATATATTCAGGAAAAAACGCATACGCCCTTTTTGGCCAACCAAGCAACCTGGAAAGGCAAATCAGCGCTACAAAGAGGTCTCGCTTCCCATCGGTCAAAAGGGCCATGCTGCAAAAAGTGTCAAAACCAGAAATGCAGGACAGGCCATGGAGAAATGGCAGCCTTGCTACGCTGATGGGCGGGATGTAAATTGCCAACAGCCACTCTGGAGAAGTGTACGGAGTGTCCTGAAACATCGAAAAAACACAGCTTAGGGAGCATAGGGCACGTCCACTCATGGGCGTATAAATTGGGAAAACTAAAAATCAGCAAGACACAGGCACCCCAATGTTTAGGGCTGCTATGTTGACAAGAACCTCCACTTCATGACACCTTAAATATCCCAGGAAAGAGAAAAATGGATAAAGAAGTTGTGGTCCTTATGTACAAAGGAATATCACTCAGACATGAAATCAATGTCATAAGGCTAGTAGAAGCAAGATGAGTGGATTTAGGTACGACGATTCTAAGTGAAATAAGTGACACAGAAAAAGACACTTATCATAAGCTATCACTTATAGAGGGAATGTAAAAACCGCTACACCTGAACTGAATTACAAAACAGAACAGAGTCACACGTTTAGAAAACACACTATGGCTGCTTAACGGGAAAGGTGAGGTGGGGTGATGCATAAAACAAGGGTTTCAAATTCGCTCAGATACTGTTCCATACACCCAATATGTAATAGACAAGACCTACTCCTTGCTCAGTGAACTGGACTCAACAACCCCTATTCACCGCACAAGAATATATGTGACTAGTAAGAATCGTAAAACCTATGTATTGATATCTCTCTGGAAGTGTGTCAAGTGGGTGTAAAGCTGCATAAACACAGCCGTGAAAAGCAGCTAAACCCCATTATAAAAATAAATTACTTTTAAAAACCTGTAAAACAAAGACAGTGAAAGAGAGAGAAATTCTTAAAAAATTCGTTCAGGTGCTGTGATGCAACCTGGATTGACCATATCTAGACCCACACCTGGATGAGACATAAGGGTGGACACTCTTGGGGCTGAGAGGTTGGGTGAGGTTGGGTGAGCAAACTCAGACCCTTTAAAGTAGTACTGCGTGGTACCCATCCCATGGGTCCCAAATCTCCAGGTTCAAGGGCATCTTCCTACATCGAAAACATGCATGAGAAACCCAGAAGATGGTACACCGTGTGATTTTGAAAGGTTTCTAAAACGCACCCAATTTCTCATCTCCTTGTGCTCGGGTTCGCCTTTCCAGCTACTTTACTAGCAATCTCCCTACTTGGAGAATCAGCACCTTTAAGCTCCTGTTCCCTACAGGTTGCAATTTGTCCTGAGGATGAACGGGAAGAGGGGCAACCAATGAGAGACTAGATCTAGGTGTTGGGACAGGCACAGGTCACTCTATTTTCCCATCAGGAAGAAGAATTAACCACAGGCTCAGCCTGCCGCCAGGAACCAGAATAGGGCCTGAGGCAATCCCGCGCTTTTGCGGCCAGCTCCCAAAAAAGCGAGTTGAAAAATGGAGCTCAGGGACACTGCAATTCACAAACCCGCAGAGTTATAAATGATAACTCTCATCCACAGATATATTGAGGGAAGGCAACGAAGAGGATTTGAAAGCAAGGCAGAATTGCAGGAAACAGATTTCAGGAGGTAGATTCGAATCGCCTTTAAAGCACATGAAAAGCGGCAAAACGTCGACAATGATGCCCTTGGCCAAAAAGGGCGTATGCGTTTTTTCCTGAATATATTCAGGAAAAAACGCATACGCCCTTTTTGGCCAACCAAGCAACCTGGAAAGGCAAATCAGCGCTACAAAGAGGTCTCGCTTCCCATCGGTCAAAAGGGCCATGCTGCAAAAAGTGTCAAAACCAGAAATGCAGGACAGGCCATGGAGAAATGGCAGCCTTGCTACGCTGATGGGCGGGATGTAAATTGCCAACAGCCACTCTGGAGAAGTGTACGGAGTGTCCTGAAACATCGAAAAAACACAGCTTAGGGAGCATAGGGCACGTCCACTCATGGGCGTATAAATTGGGAAAACTAAAAATCAGCAAGACACAGGCACCCCAATGTTTAGGGCTGCTATGTTGACAAGAACCTCCACTTCATGACACCTTAAATATCCCAGGAAAGAGAAAAATGGATAAAGAAGTTGTGGTCCTTATGTACAAAGGAATATCACTCAGACATGAAATCAATGTCATAAGGCTAGTAGAAGCAAGATGAGTGGATTTAGGTACGACGATTCTAAGTGAAATAAGTGACACAGAAAAAGACACTTATCATAAGCTATCACTTATAGAGGGAATGTAAAAACCGCTACACCTGAACTGAATTACAAAACAGAACAGAGTCACACGTTTAGAAAACACACTATGGCTGCTTAACGGGAAAGGTGAGGTGGGGTGATGCATAAAACAAGGGTTTCAAATTCGCTCAGATACTGTTCCATACACCCAATATGTAATAGACAAGACCTACTCCTTGCTCAGTGAACTGGACTCAACAACCCCTATTCACCGCACAAGAATATATGTGACTAGTAAGAATCGTAAAACCTATGTATTGATATCTCTCTGGAAGTGTGTCAAGTGGGTGTAAAGCTGCATAAACACAGCCGTGAAAAGCAGCTAAACCCCATTATAAAAATAAATTACTTTTAAAAACCTGTAAAACAAAGACAGTGAAAGAGAGAGAAATTCTTAAAAAATTCGTTCAGGAGCTGTGATGCAACCTGGATTGACCATATCTAGACCCACACCTGGATGAGACATAAGGGTGGACACTCTTGGGGCTGAGAGGTTGGGTGAGGTTGGGTGAGCAAACTCAGACCCTTTAAAGTAGTACTGCGTGGTACCCATCCCATGGGTCCCAAATCTCCAGGTTCAAGGGCATCTTCCTACATCGAAAACATGCATGAGAAACCCAGAAGATGGTACACCGTGTGATTTTGAAAGGTTTCTAAAACGCACCCAATTTCTCATCTCCTTGTGCTCGGGTTCGCCTTTCCAGCTACTTTACTAGCAATCTCCCTACTTGGAGAATCAGCACCTTTAAGCTCCTGTTCCCTACAGGTTGCAATTTGTCCTGAGGATGAACGGGAAGAGGGGCAACCAATGAGAGACTAGATCTAGGTGTTGGGACAGGCACAGGTCACTCTATTTTCCCATCAGGAAGAAGAATTAACCACAGGCTCAGCCTGCCGCCAGGAACCAGAATAGGGCCTGAGGCAATCCCGCGCTTTTGCGGCCAGCTCCCAAAAAAGCGAGTTGAAAAATGGAGCTCAGGGACACTGCAATTCACAAACCCGCAGAGTTATAAATGATAACTCTCATCCACAGATATATTGAGGGAAGGCAACGAAGAGGATTTGAAAGCAAGGCAGAATTGCAGGAAACAGATTTCAGGAGGTAGATTCGAATCGCCTTTAAAGCACATGAAAAGCGGCAAAACGTCGACAATGATGCCCTTGGCCAAAAAGGGCGTATGCGTTTTTTCCTGAATATATTCAGGAAAAAACGCATACGCCCTTTTTGGCCAACCAAGCAACCTGGAAAGGCAAATCAGCGCTACAAAGAGGTCTCGCTTCCCATCGGTCAAAAGGGCCATGCTGCAAAAAGTGTCAAAACCAGAAATGCAGGACATGCCATGGAGAAATGGCAGCCTTGCTACGCTGATGGGCGGGATGTAAATTGCCAACAGCCACTCTGGAGAAGTGTACGGAGTGTCCTGAAACATCGAAAAAACACAGCTTAGGGAGCATAGGGCACGTCCACTCATGGGCGTATAAATTGGGAAAACTAAAAATCAGCAAGACACAGGCACCCCAATGTTTAGGGCTGCTATGTTGACAAGAACCTCCACTTCATGACACCTTAAATATCCCAGGAAAGAGAAAAATGGATAAAGAAGTTGTGGTCCTTATGTACAAAGGAATATCACTCAGACATGAAATCAATGTCATAAGGCTAGTAGAAGCAAGATGAGTGGATTTAGGTACGACGATTCTAAGTGAAATAAGTGACACAGAAAAAGACACTTATCATAAGCTATCACTTATAGAGGGAATGTAAAAACCGCTACACCTGAACTGAATTACAAAACAGAACAGAGTCACACGTTTAGAAAACACACTATGGCTGCTTAACGGGAAAGGTGAGGTGGGGTGATGCATAAAACAAGGGTTTCAAATTCGCTCAGATACTGTTCCATACACCCAATATGTAATAGACAAGACCTACTCCTTGCTCAGTGAACTGGACTCAACAACCCCTATTCACCGCACAAGAATATATGTGACTAGTAAGAATCGTAAAACCTATGTATTGATATCTCTCTGGAAGTGTGTCAAGTGGGTGTAAAGCTGCATAAACACAGCCGTGAAAAGCAGCTAAACCCCATTATAAAAATAAATTACTTTTAAAAACCTGTAAAACAAAGACAGTGAAAGAGAGAGAAATTCTTAAAAAATTCATTCAGGAGCTGTGATGCAACCTGGATTGACCATATCTAGACCCACACCTGGATGAGACATAAGGGTGGACACTCTTGGGGCTGAGAGGTTGGGTGAGGTTGGGTGAGCAAACTCAGACCCTTTAAAGTAGTACTGCGTGGTACCCATCCCATGGGTCCCAAATCTCCAGGTTCAAGGGCATCTTCCTACATCGAAAACATGCATGAGAAACCCAGAAGATGGTACACCGTGTGATTTTGAAAGGTTTCTAAAACGCACCCAATTTCTCATCTCCTTGTGCTCGGGTTCGCCTTTCCAGCTACTTTACTAGCAATCTCCCTACTTGGAGAATCAGCACCTTTAAGCTCCTGTTCCCTACAGGTTGCAATTTGTCCTGAGGATGAACGGGAAGAGGGGCAACCAATGAGAGACTAGATCTAGGTGTTGGGACAGGCACAGGTCACTCTATTTTCCCATCAGGAAGAAGAATTAACCACAGGCTCAGCCTGCCGCCAGGAACCAGAATAGGGCCTGAGGCAATCCCGCGCTTTTGCGGCCAGCTCCCAAAAAAGCGAGTTGAAAAATGGAGCTCAGGGACACTGCAATTCACAAACCCGCAGAGTTATAAATGATAACTCTCATCCACAGATATATTGAGGGAAGGCAACGAAGAGGATTTGAAAGCAAGGCAGAATTGCAGGAAACAGATTTCAGGAGGTAGATTCGAATCGCCTTTAAAGCACATGAAAAGCGGCAAAACGTCGACAATGATGCCCTTGGCCAAAAAGGGCGTATGCGTTTTTTCCTGAATATATTCAGGAAAAAACGCATACGCCCTTTTTGGCCAACCAAGCAACCTGGAAAGGCAAATCAGCGCTACAAAGAGGTCTCGCTTCCCATCGGTCAAAAGGGCCATGCTGCAAAAAGTGTCAAAACCAGAAATGCAGGACAGGCCATGGAGAAATGGCAGCCTTGCTACGCTGATGGGCGGGATGTAAATTGCCAACAGCCACTCTGGAGAAGTGTACGGAGTGTCCTGAAACATCGAAAAAACACAGCTTAGGGAGCATAGGGCACGTCCACTCATGGGCGTATAAATTGGGAAAACTAAAAATCAGCAAGACACAGGCACCCCAATGTTTAGGGCTGCTATGTTGACAAGAACCTCCACTTCATGACACCTTAAATATCCCAGGAAAGAGAAAAATGGATAAAGAAGTTGTGGTCCTTATGTACAAAGGAATATCACTCAGACATGAAATCAATGTCATAAGGCTAGTAGAAGCAAGATGAGTGGATTTAGGTACGACGATTCTAAGTGAAATAAGTGACACAGAAAAAGACACTTATCATAAGCTATCACTTATAGAGGGAATGTAAAAACCGCTACACCTGAACTGAATTACAAAACAGAACAGAGTCACACGTTTAGAAAACACACTATGGCTGCTTAACGGGAAAGGTGAGGTGGGGTGATGCATAAAACAAGGGTTTCAAATTCGCTCAGATACTGTTCCATACACCCAATATGTAATAGACAAGACCTACTCCTTGCTCAGTGAACTGGACTCAACAACCCCTATTCACCGCACAAGAATATATGTGACTAGTAAGAATCGTAAAACCTATGTATTGATATCTCTCTGGAAGTGTGTCAAGTGGGTGTAAAGCTGCATAAACACAGCCGTGAAAAGCAGCTAAACCTCATTATAAAAATAAATTACTTTTAAAAACCTGTAAAACAAAGACAGTGAAAGAGAGAGAAATTCTTAAAAAATTCGTTCAGGAGCTGTGATGCAACCTGGATTGACCATATCTAGACCCACACCTGGATGAGACATAAGGGTGGACACTCTTGGGGCTGAGAGGTTGGGTGAGGTTGGGTGAGCAAACTCAGACCCTTTAAAGTAGTACTGCGTGGTACCCATCCCATGGGTCCCAAATCTCCAGGTTCAAGGGCATCTTCCTACATCGAAAACATGCATGAGAAACCCAGAAGATGGTACACCGTGTGATTTTGAAAGGTTTCTAAAACGCACCCAATTTCTCATCTCCTTGTGCTCGGGTTCGCCTTTCCAGCTACTTTACTAGCAATCTCCCTACTTGGAGAATCAGCACCTTTAAGCTCCTGTTCCCTACAGGTTGCAATTTGTCCTGAGGATGAACGGGAAGAGGGGCAACCAATGAGAGACTAGATCTAGGTGTTGGGACAGGCACAGGTCACTCTATTTTCCCATCAGGAAGAAGAATTAACCACAGGCTCAGCCTGCCGCCAGGAACCAGAATAGGGCCTGAGGCAATCCCGCGCTTTTGCGGCCAGCTCCCAAAAAAGCGAGTTGAAAAATGGAGCTCAGGGACACTGCAATTCACAAACCCGCAGAGTTATAAATGATAACTCTCATCCACAGATATATTGAGGGAAGGCAACGAAGAGGATTTGAAAGCAAGGCAGAATTGCAGGAAACAGATTTCAGGAGGTAGATTCGAATCGCCTTTAAAGCACATGAAAAGCGGCAAAACGTCGACAATGATGCCCTTGGCCAAAAAGGGCGTATGCGTTTTTTCCTGAATATATTCAGGAAAAAACGCATACGCCCTTTTTGGCCAACCAAGCAACCTGGAAAGGCAAATCAGCGCTACAAAGAGGTCTCGCTTCCCATCGGTCAAAAGGGCCATGCTGCAAAAAGTGTCAAAACCAGAAATGCAGGACAGGCCATGGAGAAATGGCAGCCTTGCTACGCTGATGGGCGGGATGTAAATTGCCAACAGCCACTCTGGAGAAGTGTACGGAGTGTCCTGAAACATCGAAAAAACACAGCTTAGGGAGCATAGGGCACGTCCACTCATGGGCGTATAAATTGGGAAAACTAAAAATCAGCAAGACACAGGCACCCCAATGTTTAGGGCTGCTATGTTGACAAGAACCTCCACTTCATGACACCTTAAATATCCCAGGAAAGAGAAAAATGGATAAAGAAGTTGTGGTCCTTATGTACAAAGGAATATCACTCAGACATGAAATCAATGTCATAAGGCTAGTAGAAGCAAGATGAGTGGATTTAGGTACGACGATTCTAAGTGAAATAAGTGACACAGAAAAAGACACTTATCATAAGCTATCACTTATAGAGGGAATGTAAAAACCGCTACACCTGAACTGAATTACAAAACAGAACAGAGTCACACGTTTAGAAAACACACTATGGCTGCTTAACGGGAAAGGTGAGGTGGGGTGATGCATAAAACAAGGGTTTCAAATTCGCTCAGATACTGTTCCATACACCCAATATGTAATAGACAAGACCTACTCCTTGCTCAGTGAACTGGACTCAACAACCCCTATTCACCGCACAAGAATATATGTGACTAGTAAGAATCGTAAAACCTATGTATTGATATCTCTCTGGAAGTGTGTCAAGTGGGTGTAAAGCTGCATAAACACAGCCGTGAAAAGCAGCTAAACCTCATTATAAAAATAAATTACTTTTAAAAACCTGTAAAACAAAGACAGTGAAAGAGAGAGAAATTCTTAAAAAATTCGTTCAGGAGCTGTGATGCAACCTGGATTGACCATATCTAGACCCACACCTGGATGAGACATAAGGGTGGACACTCTTGGGGCTGAGAGGTTGGGTGAGGTTGGGTGAGCAAACTCAGACCCTTTAAAGTAGTACTGCGTGGTACCCATCCCATGGGTCCCAAATCTCCAGGTTCAAGGGCATCTTCCTACATCGAAAACATGCATGAGAAACCCAGAAGATGGTACACCATGTGATTTTGAAAGGTTTCTAAAACGCACCCAATTTCTCATCTCCTTGTGCTCGGGTTCGCCTTTCCAGCTACTTTACTAGCAATCTCCCTACTTGGAGAATCAGCACCTTTAAGCTCCTGTTCCCTACAGGTTGCAATTTGTCCTGAGGATGAACGGGAAGAGGGGCAACCAATGAGAGACTAGATCTAGGTGTTGGGACAGGCACAGGTCACTCTATTTTCCCATCAGGAAGAAGAATTAACCACAGGCTCAGCCTGCCGCCAGGAACCAGAATAGGGCCTGAGGCAATCCCGCGCTTTTGCGGCCAGCTCCCAAAAAAGCGAGTTGAAAAATGGAGCTCAGGGACACTGCAATTCACAAACCCGCAGAGTTATAAATGATAACTCTCATCCACAGATATATTGAGGGAAGGCAACGAAGAGGATTTGAAAGCAAGGCAGAATTGCAGGAAACAGATTTCAGGAGGTAGATTCGAATCGCCTTTAAAGCACATGAAAAGCGGCAAAACGTCGACAATGATGCCCTTGGCCAAAAAGGGCGTATGCGTTTTTTCCTGAATATATTCAGGAAAAAACGCATACGCCCTTTTTGGCCAACCAAGCAACCTGGAAAGGCAAATCAGCGCTACAAAGAGGTCTCGCTTCCCATCGGTCAAAAGGGCCATGCTGCAAAAAGTGTCAAAACCAGAAATGCAGGACAGGCCATGGAGAAATGGCAGCCTTGCTACGCTGATGGGCGGGATGTAAATTGCCAACAGCCACTCTGGAGAAGTGTACGGAGTGTCCTGAAACATCGAAAAAACACAGCTTAGGGAGCATAGGGCACGTCCACTCATGGGCGTATAAATTGGGAAAACTAAAAATCAGCAAGACACAGGCACCCCAATGTTTAGGGCTGCTATGTTGACAAGAACCTCCACTTCATGACACCTTAAATATCCCAGGAAAGAGAAAAATGGATAAAGAAGTTGTGGTCCTTATGTACAAAGGAATATCACTCAGACATGAAATCAATGTCATAAGGCTAGTAGAAGCAAGATGAGTGGATTTAGGTACGACGATTCTAAGTGAAATAAGTGACACAGAAAAAGACACTTATCATAAGCTATCACTTATAGAGGGAATGTAAAAACCGCTACACCTGAACTGAATTACAAAACAGAACAGAGTCACACGTTTAGAAAACACACTATGGCTGCTTAACGGGAAAGGTGAGGTGGGGTGATGCATAAAACAAGGGTTTCAAATTCGCTCAGATACTGTTCCATACACCCAATATGTAATAGACAAGACCTACTCCTTGCTCAGTGAACTGGACTCAACAACCCCTATTCACCGCACAAGAATATATGTGACTAGTAAGAATCGTAAAACCTATGTATTGATATCTCTCTGGAAGTGTGTCAAGTGGGTGTAAAGCTGCATAAACACAGCCGTGAAAAGCAGCTAAACCCCATTATAAAAATAAATTACTTTTAAAAACCTGTAAAACAAAGACAGTGAAAGAGAGAGAAATTCTTAAAAAATTCGTTCAGGAGCTGTGATGCAACCTGGATTGACCATATCTAGACCCACACCTGGATGAGACATAAGGGTGGACACTCTTGGGGCTGAGAGGTTGGGTGAGGTTGGGTGAGCAAACTCAGACCCTTTAAAGTAGTACTGCGTGGTACCCATCCCATGGGTCCCAAATCTCCAGGTTCAAGGGCATCTTCCTACATCGAAAACATGCATGAGAAACCCAGAAGATGGTACACCGTGTGATTTTGAAAGGTTTCTAAAACGCACCCAATTTCTCATCTCCTTGTGCTCGGGTTCGCCTTTCCAGCTACTTTACTAGCAATCTCCCTACTTGGAGAATCAGCACCTTTAAGCTCCTGTTCCCTACAGGTTGCAATTTGTCCTGAGGATGAACGGGAAGAGGGGCAACCAATGAGAGACTAGATCTTGGTGTTGGGACAGGCACAGGTCACTCTATTTTCCCATCAGGAAGAAGAATTAACCACAGGCTCAGCCTGCCGCCAGGAACCAGAATAGGGCCTGAGGCAATCCCGCGCTTTTGCGGCCAGCTCCCAAAAAAGCGAGTTGAAAAATGGAGCTCAGGGACACTGCAATTCACAAACCCGCAGAGTTATAAATGATAACTCTCATCCACAGATATATTGAGGGAAGGCAACGAAGAGGATTTGAAAGCAAGGCAGAATTGCAGGAAACAGATTTCAGGAGGTAGATTCGAATCGCCTTTAAAGCACATGAAAAGCGGCAAAACGTCGACAATGATGCCCTTGGCCAAAAAGGGCGTATGCGTTTTTTCCTGAATATATTCAGGAAAAAACGCATACGCCCTTTTTGGCCAACCAAGCAACCTGGAAAGTCAAATCAGCGCTACAAAGAGGTCTCGCTTCCCATCGGTCAAAAGGGCCATGCTGCAAAAAGTGTCAAAACCAGAAATGCAGGACAGGCCATGGAGAAATGGCAGCCTTGCTACGCTGATGGGCGGGATGTAAATTGCCAAAAGCCACTCTGGAGAAGTGTACGGTGTGTCCTGAAACATCGAAAAAACACAGCTTAGGGAGCATAGGGCACGTCCACTCATGGGCGTATAAATTGGGAAAACTAAAATTCAGCAAGACACAGGCACCCCAATGTTTAGGGCTGCTATGTTGACAAGAACCTCCACTTCATGACACCTTAAATATCCCAGGAAAGAGAAAAATGGATAAAGAAGTTGTGGTCCTTATGTACAAAGGAATATCCCTCAGACATGAAATCAATGTCATAAGGCTAGTAGAAGCAAGATGAGTGGATTTAGGTATGACGATTCTAAGTGAAATAAGTCACACAGAAAAAGACACTTATCATAAGCTATCACTTATAGAGGGAATGTAAAAACCGCTACACCTGAACTGAATTACAAAACAGAACAGAGTCACACGTTTAGAAAACACATTATGGCTGCTTAACGGGAAAGGTGAGGTGGGGTGATGCATAAAACAAGGGTTTCAATTTCGCTCAGATACTGTTCCATACACCCAATATGTAATAGACAAGACCTACTCCTTGCTCAGTGAACTGGACTCAACAACCCCTATTCACCGCACAAGAATATATGTGACTAGTAAGAATCGTAAAACCTATGTATTGATATCTCTCTGGAAGTGTGTCAAGTGGGTGTAAAGCTGCATAAACACAGCCGTGAAAAGCAGCTAAACCCCATTATAAAAATAAATTACTTTTAAAAACCTGTAAAACAAAGACAGTGAAAGAGAGAGAAATTCTTAAAAAATTCGTTCAGGAGCTGTGATGCAACCTGGATTGACCATATCTAGACCCACACCTGGATGAGACATAAGGGTGGACACTCTTGGGGCTGAGAGGTTGGGTGAGGTTGGGTGAGCAAACTCAGACCCTTTAAAGTAGTACTGCGTGGTACCCATCCCATGGGTCCCAAATCTCCAGGTTCAAGGGCATCTTCCTACATCGAAAACATGCATGAGAAACCCAGAAGATGGTACACCGTGTGATTTTGAAAGGTTTCTAAAACGCACCCAATTTCTCATCTCCTTGTGCTCGGGTTCGCCTTTCCAGCTACTTTACTAGCAATCTCCCTACTTGGAGAATCAGCACCTTTAAGCTCCTGTTCCCTACAGGTTGCAATTTGTCCTGAGGATGAACGGGAAGAGGGGCAACCAATGAGAGACTAGATCTAGGTGTTGGGACAGGCACAGGTCACTCTATTTTCCCATCAGGAAGAAGAATTAACCACAGGCTCAGCCTGCCGCCAGGAACCAGAATAGGGCCTGAGGCAATCCCGCGCTTTTGCGGCCAGCTCCCAAAAAAGCGAGTTGAAAAATGGAGCTCAGGGACACTGCAATTCACAAACCCGCAGAGTTATAAATGATAACTCTCATCCACAGATATATTGAGGGAAGGCAACGAAGAGGATTTGAAAGCAAGGCAGAATTGCAGGAAACAGATTTCAGGAGGTAGATTCGAATCGCCTTTAAAGCACATGAAAAGCGGCAAAACGTCGACAATGATGCCCTTGGCCAAAAAGGGCGTATGCGTTTTTTCCTGAATATATTCAGGAAAAAACGCATACGCCCTTTTTGGCCAACCAAGCAACCTGGAAAGGCAAATCAGCGCTACAAAGAGGTCTCGCTTCCCATCGGTCAAAAGGGCCATGCTGCAAAAAGTGTCAAAACCAGAAATGCAGGACAGGCCATGGAGAAATGGCAGCCTTGCTACGCTGATGGGCGGGATGTAAATTGCCAACAGCCACTCTGGAGAAGTGTACGGAGTGTCCTGAAACATCGAAAAAACACAGCTTAGGGAGCATAGGGCACGTCCACTCATGGGCGTATAAATTGGGAAAACTAAAAATCAGCAAGACACAGGCACCCCAATGTTAAGGGCTGCTATGTTGACAAGAACCTCCACTTCATGACACCTTAAATATCCCAGGAAAGAGAAAAATGGATAAAGAAGTTGTGGTCCTTATGTACAAAGGAATATCACTCAGACATGAAATCAATGTCATAAGGCTAGTAGAAGCAAGATGAGTGGATTTAGGTACGACGATTCTAAGTGAAATAAGTGACACAGAAAAAGACACTTATCATAAGCTATCACTTATAGAGGGAATGTAAAAACCGCTACACCTGAACTGAATTACAAAACAGAACAGAGTCACACGTTTAGAAAACACACTATGGCTGCTTAACGGGAAAGGTGAGGTGGGGTGATGCATAAAACAAGGGTTTCAAATTCGCTCAGATACTGTTCCATACACCCAATATGTAATAGACAAGACCTACTCCTTGCTCAGTGAACTGGACTCAACAACCCCTATTCACCGCACAAGAATATATGTGACTAGTAAGAATCGTAAAACCTATGTATTGATATCTCTCTGGAAGTGTGTCAAGTGGGTGTAAAGCTGCATAAACACAGCCGTGAAAAGCAGCTAAACCCCATTATAAAAATAAATTACTTTTAAAAACCTGTAAAACAAAGACAGTGAAAGAGAGAGAAATTCTTAAAAAATTCGTTCAGGAGCTGTGATGCAACCTGGATTGACCATATCTAGACCCACACCTGGATGAGACATAAGGGTGGACACTCTTGGGGCTGAGAGGTTGGGTGAGGTTGGGTGAGCAAACTCAGACCCTTTAAAGTAGTACTGCGTGGTACCCATCCCATGGGTCCCAAATCTCCAGGTTCAAGGGCATCTTCCTACATCGAAAACATGCATGAGAAACCCAGAAGATGGTACACCGTGTGATTTTGAAAGGTTTCTAAAACGCACCCAATTTCTCATCTCCTTGTGCTCGGGTTCGCCTTTCCAGCTACTTTACTAGCAATCTCCCTACTTGGAGAATCAGCACCTTTAAGCTCCTGTTCCCTACAGGTTGCAATTTGTCCTGAGGATGAACGGGAAGAGGGGCAACCAATGAGAGACTAGATCTTGGTGTTGGGACAGGCACAGGTCACTCTATTTTCCCATCAGGAAGAAGAATTAACCACAGGCTCAGCCTGCCGCCAGGAACCAGAATAGGGCCTGAGGCAATCCCGCGCTTTTGCGGCCAGCTCCCAAAAAAGCGAGTTGAAAAATGGAGCTCAGGGACACTGCAATTCACAAACCCGCAGAGTTATAAATGATAACTCTCATCCACAGATATATTGAGGGAAGGCAACGAAGAGGATTTGAAAGCAAGGCAGAATTGCAGGAAACAGATTTCAGGAGGTAGATTCGAATCGCCTTTAAAGCACATGAAAAGCGGCAAAACGTCGACAATGATGCCCTTGGCCAAAAAGGGCGTATGCGTTTTTTCCTGAATATATTCAGGAAAAAACGCATACGCCCTTTTTGGCCAACCAAGCAACCTGGAAAGTCAAATCAGCGCTACAAAGAGGTCTCGCTTCCCATCGGTCAAAAGGGCCATGCTGCAAAAAGTGTCAAAACCAGAAATGCAGGACAGGCCATGGAGAAATGGCAGCCTTGCTACGCTGATGGGCGGGATGTAAATTGCCAAAAGCCACTCTGGAGAAGTGTACGGTGTGTCCTGAAACATCGAAAAAACACAGCTTAGGGAGCATAGGGCACGTCCACTCATGGGCGTATAAATTGGGAAAACTAAAATTCAGCAAGACACAGGCACCCCAATGTTTAGGGCTGCTATGTTGACAAGAACCTCCACTTCATGACACCTTAAATATCCCAGGAAAGAGAAAAATGGATAAAGAAGTTGTGGTCCTTATGTACAAAGGAATATCACTCAGACATGAAATCAATGTCATAAGGCTAGTAGAAGCAAGATGAGTGGATTTAGGTATGACGATTCTAAGTGAAATAAGTCACACAGAAAAAGACACTTATCATAAGCTATCACTTATAGAGGGAATGTAAAAACCGCTACACCTGAACTGAATTACAAAACAGAACAGAGTCACACGTTTAGAAAACACATTATGGCTGCTTAACGGGAAAGGTGAGGTGGGGTGATGCATAAAACAAGGGTTTCAATTTCGCTCAGATACTGTTCCATACACCCAATATGTAATAGACAAGACCTACTCCTTGCTCAGTGAACTGGACTCAACAACCCCTATTCACCGCACAAGAATATATGTGACTAGTAAGAATCGTAAAACCTATGTATTGATATCTCTCTGGAAGTGTGTCAAGTGGGTGTAAAGCTGCATAAACACAGCCGTGAAAAGCAGCTAAACCCCATTATAAAAATAAATTACTTTTAAAAACCTGTAAAACAAAGACAGTGAAAGAGAGAGAAATTCTTAAAAAATTCGTTCAGGAGCTGTGATGCAACCTGGATTGACCATATCTAGACCCACACCTGGATGAGACATAAGGGTGGACACTCTTGGGGCTGAGAGGTTGGGTGAGGTTGGGTGAGCAAACTCAGACCCTTTAAAGTAGTACTGCGTGGTACCCATCCCATGGGTCCCAAATCTCCAGGTTCAAGGGCATCTTCCTACATCGAAAACATGCATGAGAAACCCAGAAGATGGTACACCGTGTGATTTTGAAAGGTTTCTAAAACGCACCCAATTTCTCATCTCCTTGTGCTCGGGTTCGCCTTTCCAGCTACTTTACTAGCAATCTCCCTACTTGGAGAATCAGCACCTTTAAGCTCCTGTTCCCTACAGGTTGCAATTTGTCCTGAGGATGAACGGGAAGAGGGGCAACCAATGAGAGACTAGATCTAGGTGTTGGGACAGGCACAGGTCACTCTATTTTCCCATCAGGAAGAAGAATTAACCACAGGCTCAGCCTGCCGCCAGGAACCAGAATAGGGCCTGAGGCAATCCCGCGCTTTTGCGGCCAGCTCCCAAAAAAGCGAGTTGAAAAATGGAGCTCAGGGACACTGCAATTCACAAACCCGCAGAGTTATAAATGATAACTCTCATCCACAGATATATTGAGGGAAGGCAACGAAGAGGATTTGAAAGCAAGGCAGAATTGCAGGAAACAGATTTCAGGAGGTAGATTCGAATCGCCTTTAAAGCACATGAAAAGCGGCAAAACGTCGACAATGATGCCCTTGGCCAAAAAGGGCGTATGCGTTTTTTCCTGAATATATTCAGGAAAAAACGCATACGCCCTTTTTGGCCAACCAAGCAACCTGGAAAGGCAAATCAGCGCTACAAAGAGGTCTCGCTTCCCATCGGTCAAAAGGGCCATGCTGCAAAAAGTGTCAAAACCAGAAATGCAGGACAGGCCATGGAGAAATGGCAGCCTTGCTACGCTGATGGGCGGGATGTAAATTGCCAACAGCCACTCTGGAGAAGTGTACGGAGTGTCCTGAAACATCGAAAAAACACAGCTTAGGGAGCATAGGGCACGTCCACTCATGGGCGTATAAATTGGGAAAACTAAAAATCAGCAAGACACAGGCACCCCAATGTTAAGGGCTGCTATGTTGACAAGAACCTCCACTTCATGACACCTTAAATATCCCAGGAAAGAGAAAAATGGATAAAGAAGTTGTGGTCCTTATGTACAAAGGAATATCACTCAGACATGAAATCAATGTCATAAGGCTAGTAGAAGCAAGATGAGTGGATTTAGGTACGACGATTCTAAGTGAAATAAGTGACACAGAAAAAGACACTTATCATAAGCTATCACTTATAGAGGGAATGTAAAAACCGCTACACCTGAACTGAATTACAAAACAGAACAGAGTCACACGTTTAGAAAACACACTATGGCTGCTTAACGGGAAAGGTGAGGTGGGGTGATGCATAAAACAAGGGTTTCAAATTCGCTCAGATACTGTTCCATACACCCAATATGTAATAGACAAGACCTACTCCTTGCTCAGTGAACTGGACTCAACAACCCCTATTCACCGCACAAGAATATATGTGACTAGTAAGAATCGTAAAACCTATGTATTGATATCTCTCTGGAAGTGTGTCAAGTGGGTGTAAAGCTGCATAAACACAGCCGTGAAAAGCAGCTAAACCCCATTATAAAAATAAATTACTTTTAAAAACCTGTAAAACAAAGACAGTGAAAGAGAGAGAAATTCTTAAAAAATTCGTTCAGGAGCTGTGATGCAACCTGGATTGACCATATCTAGACCCACACCTGGATGAGACATAAGGGTGGACACTCTTGGGGCTGAGAGGTTGGGTGAGGTTGGGTGAGCAAACTCAGACCCTTTAAAGTAGTACTGCGTGGTACCCATCCCATGGGTCCCAAATCTCCAGGTTCAAGGGCATCTTCCTACATCGAAAACATGCATGAGAAACCCAGAAGATGGTACACCGTGTGATTTTGAAAGGTTTCTAAAACGCACCCAATTTCTCATCTCCTTGTGCTCGGGTTCGCCTTTCCAGCTACTTTACTAGCAATCTCCCTACTTGGAGAATCAGCACCTTTAAGCTCCTGTTCCCTACAGGTTGCAATTTGTCCTGAGGATGAACGGGAAGAGGGGCAACCAATGAGAGACTAGATCTTGGTGTTGGGACAGGCACAGGTCACTCTATTTTCCCATCAGGAAGAAGAATTAACCACAGGCTCAGCCTGCCGCCAGGAACCAGAATAGGGCCTGAGGCAATCCCGCGCTTTTGCGGCCAGCTCCCAAAAAAGCGAGTTGAAAAATGGAGCTCAGGGACACTGCAATTCACAAACCCGCAGAGTTATAAATGATAACTCTCATCCACAGATATATTGAGGGAAGGCAACGAAGAGGATTTGAAAGCAAGGCAGAATTGCAGGAAAGAGATTTCAGGAGGTAGATTCGAATCGCCTTTAAAGCACATGAAAAGCGGCAAAACGTCGACAATGATGCCCTTGGCCAAAAAGGGCGTATGCGTTTTTTCCTGAATATATTCAGGAAAAAACGCATACGCCCTTTTTGGCCAACCAAGCAACCTGGAAAGTCAAATCAGCGCTACAAAGAGGTCTCGCTTCCCATCGGTCAAAAGGGCCATGCTGCAAAAAGTGTCAAAACCAGAAATGCAGGACAGGCCATGGAGAAATGGCAGCCTTGCTACGCTGATGGGCGGGATGTAAATTGCCAACAGCCACACTGGAGAAGTGTACGGAGTGTCCTGAAACATCGAAAAAACACAGCTTAGGGAGCATAGGGCACGTCCACTCATGGGCGTATAAATTGGGAAAACTAAAAATCAGCAAGACACAGGCACCCCAATGTTTAGGGCTGCTATGTTGACAAGAACCTCCACTTCATGACACCTTAAATATCCCAGGAAAGAGAAAAATGGATAAAGAAGTTGTGGTCCTTATGTACAAAGGAATATCCCTCAGACATGAAATCAATGTCATAAGGCTAGTAGAAGCAAGATGAGTGGATTTAGGTATGACGATTCTAAGTGAAATAAGTCACACAGAAAAAGACACTTATCATAAGCTATCACTTATAGAGGGAATGTAAAAACCGCTACACCTGAACTGAATTACAAAACAGAACAGAGTCACACGTTTAGAAAACACATTATGGCTGCTTAACGGGAAAGGTGAGGTGGGGTGATGCATAAAACAAGGGTTTCAATTTCGCTCAGATACTGTTCCATACACCCAATATGTAATAGACAAGACCTACTCCTTGCTCAGTGAACTGGACTCAACAACCCCTATTCACCGCACAAGAATATATGTGACTAGTAAGAATCGTAAAACCTATGTATTGATATCTCTCTGGAAGTGTGTCAAGTGGGTGTAAAGCTGCATAAACACAGCCGTGAAAAGCAGCTAAACCCCATTATAAAAATAAATTACTTTTAAAAACCTGTAAAACAAAGACAGTGAAAGAGAGAGAAATTCTTAAAAAATTCGTTCAGGAGCTGTGATGCAACCTGGATTGACCATATCTAGACCCACACCTGGATGAGACATAAGGGTGGACACTCTTGGGGCTGAGAGGTTGGGTGAGGTTGGGTGAGCAAACTCAGACCCTTTAAAGTAGTACTGCGTGGTACCCATCCCATGGGTCCCAAATCTCCAGGTTCAAGGGCATCTTCCTACATCGAAAACATGCATGAGAAACCCAGAAGATGGTACACCGTGTGATTTTGAAAGGTTTCTAAAACGCACCCAATTTCTCATCTCCTTGTGCTCGGGTTCGCCTTTCCAGCTACTTTACTAGCAATCTCCCTACTTGGAGAATCAGCACCTTTAAGCTCCTGTTCCCTACAGGTTGCAATTTGTCCTGAGGATGAACGGGAAGAGGGGCAACCAATGAGAGACTAGATCTAGGTGTTGGGACAGGCACAGGTCACTCTATTTTCCCATCAGGAAGAAGAATTAACCACAGGCTCAGCCTGCCGCCAGGAACCAGAATAGGGCCTGAGGCAATCCCGCGCTTTTGCGGCCAGCTCCCAAAAAAGCGAGTTGAAAAATGGAGCTCAGGGACACTGCAATTCACAAACCCGCAGAGTTATAAATGATAACTCTCATCCACAGATATATTGAGGGAAGGCAACGAAGAGGATTTGAAAGCAAGGCAGAATTGCAGGAAACAGATTTCAGGAGGTAGATTCGAATCGCCTTTAAAGCACATGAAAAGCGGCAAAACGTCGACAATGATGCCCTTGGCCAAAAAGGGCGTATGCGTTTTTTCCTGAATATATTCAGGAAAAAACGCATACGCCCTTTTTGGCCAACCAAGCAACCTGGAAAGGCAAATCAGCGCTACAAAGAGGTCTCGCTTCCCATCGGTCAAAAGGGCCATGCTGCAAAAAGTGTCAAAACCAGAAATGCAGGACAGGCCATGGAGAAATGGCAGCCTTGCTACGCTGATGGGCGGGATGTAAATTGCCAACAGCCACTCTGGAGAAGTGTACGGAGTGTCCTGAAACATCGAAAAAACACAGCTTAGGGAGCATAGGGCACGTCCACTCATGGGCGTATAAATTGGGAAAACTAAAAATCAGCAAGACACAGGCACCCCAATGTTTAGGGCTGCTATGTTGACAAGAACCTCCACTTCATGACACCTTAAATATCCCAGGAAAGAGAAAAATGGATAAAGAAGTTGTGGTCCTTATGTACAAAGGAATATCACTCAGACATGAAATCAATGTCATAAGGCTAGTAGAAGCAAGATGAGTGGATTTAGGTACGACGATTCTAAGTGAAATAAGTGACACAGAAAAAGACACTTATCATAAGCTATCACTTATAGAGGGAATGTAAAAACCGCTACACCTGAACTGAATTACAAAACAGAACAGAGTCACACGTTTAGAAAACACACTATGGCTGCTTAACGGGAAAGGTGAGGTGGGGTGATGCATAAAACAAGGGTTTCAAATTCGCTCAGATACTGTTCCATACACCCAATATGTAATAGACAAGACCTACTCCTTGCTCAGTGAACTGGACTCAACAACCCCTATTCACCGCACAAGAATATATGTGACTAGTAAGAATCGTAAAACCTATGTATTGATATCTCTCTGGAAGTGTGTCAAGTGGGTGTAAAGCTGCATAAACACAGCCGTGAAAAGCAGCTAAACCCCATTATAAAAATAAATTACTTTTAAAAACCTGTAAAACAAAGACAGTGAAAGAGAGAGAAATTCTTAAAAAATTCGTTCAGGTGCTGTGATGCAACCTGGATTGACCATATCTAGACCCACACCTGGATGAGACATAAGGGTGGACACTCTTGGGGCTGAGAGGTTGGGTGAGGTTGGGTGAGCAAACTCAGACCCTTTAAAGTAGTACTGCGTGGTACCCATCCCATGGGTCCCAAATCTCCAGGTTCAAGGGCATCTTCCTACATCGAAAACATGCATGAGAAACCCAGAAGATGGTACACCGTGTGATTTTGAAAGGTTTCTAAAACGCACCCAATTTCTCATCTCCTTGTGCTCGGGTTCGCCTTTCCAGCTACTTTACTAGCAATCTCCCTACTTGGAGAATCAGCACCTTTAAGCTCCTGTTCCCTACAGGTTGCAATTTGTCCTGAGGATGAACGGGAAGAGGGGCAACCAATGAGAGACTAGATCTTGGTGTTGGGACAGGCACTGGTCACTCTATTTTCCCATCAGGAAGAAGAATTAACCACAGGCTCAGCCTGCCGCCAGGAACCAGAATAGGGCCTGAGGCAATCCCGCGCTTTTGCGGCCAGCTCCCAAAAAAGCGAGTTGAAAAATGGAGCTCAGGGACACTGCAATTCACAAACCCGCAGAGTTATAAATGATAACTCTCATCCACAGATATATTGAGGGAAGGCAACGAAGAGGATTTGAAAGCAAGGCAGAATTGCAGGAAACAGATTTCAGGAGGTAGATTCGAATCGCCTTTAAAGCACATGAAAAGCGGCAAAACGTCGACAATGATGCCCTTGGCCAAAAAGGGCGTATGCGTTTTTTCCTGAATATATTCAGGAAAAAACGCATACGCCCTTTTTGGCCAACCAAGCAACCTGGAAAGTCAAATCAGCGCTACAAAGAGGTCTCGCTTCCCATCGGTCAAAAGGGCCATGCTGCAAAAAGTGTCAAAACCAGAAATGCAGGACAGGCCATGGAGAAATGGCAGCCTTGCTACGCTGATGGGCGGGATGTAAATTGCCAAAAGCCACTCTGGAGAAGTGTACGGTGTGTCCTGAAACATCGAAAAAACACAGCTTAGGGAGCATAGGGCACGTCCACTCATGGGCGTATAAATTGGGAAAACTAAAATTCAGCAAGACACAGGCACCCCAATGTTTAGGGCTGCTATGTTGACAAGAACCTCCACTTCATGACACCTTAAATATCCCAGGAAAGAGAAAAATGGATAAAGAAGTTGTGGTCCTTATGTACAAAGGAATATCCCTCAGACATGAAATCAATGTCATAAGGCTAGTAGAAGCAAGATGAGTGGATTTAGGTATGACGATTCTAAGTGAAATAAGTCACACAGAAAAAGACACTTATCATAAGCTATCACTTATAGAGGGAATGTAAAAACCGCTACACCTGAACTGAATTACAAAACAGAACAGAGTCACACGTTTAGAAAACACATTATGGCTGCTTAACGGGAAAGGTGAGGTGGGGTGATGCATAAAACAAGGGTTTCAATTTCGCTCAGATACTGTTCCATACACCCAATATGTAATAGACAAGACCTACTCCTTGCTCAGTGAACTGGACTCAACAACCCCTATTCACCGCACAAGAATATATGTGACTAGTAAGAATCGTAAAACCTATGTATTGATATCTCTCTGGAAGTGTGTCAAGTGGGTGTAAAGCTGCATAAACACAGCCGTGAAAAGCAGCTAAACCCCATTATAAAAATAAATTACTTTTAAAAACCTGTAAAACAAAGACAGTGAAAGAGAGAGAAATTCTTAAAAAATTCGTTCAGGAGCTGTGATGCAACCTGGATTGACCATATCTAGACCCACACCTGGATGAGACATAAGGGTGGACACTCTTGGGGCTGAGAGGTTGGGTGAGGTTGGGTGAGCAAACTCAGACCCTTTAAAGTAGTACTGCGTGGTACCCATCCCATGGGTCCCAAATCTCCAGGTTCAAGGGCATCTTCCTACATCGAAAACATGCATGAGAAACCCAGAAGATGGTACACCGTGTGATTTTGAAAGGTTTCTAAAACGCACCCAATTTCTCATCTCCTTGTGCTCGGGTTCGCCTTTCCAGCTACTTTACTAGCAATCTCCCTACTTGGAGAATCAGCACCTTTAAGCTCCTGTTCCCTACAGGTTGCAATTTGTCCTGAGGATGAACGGGAAGAGGGGCAACCAATGAGAGACTAGATCTAGGTGTTGGGACAGGCACAGGTCACTCTATTTTCCCATCAGGAAGAAGAATTAACCACAGGCTCAGCCTGCCGCCAGGAACCAGAATAGGGCCTGAGGCAATCCCGCGCTTTTGCGGCCAGCTCCCAAAAAAGCGAGTTGAAAAATGGAGCTCAGGGACACTGCAATTCACAAACCCGCAGAGTTATAAATGATAACTCTCATCCACAGATATATTGAGGGAAGGCAACGAAGAGGATTTGAAAGCAAGGCAGAATTGCAGGAAACAGATTTCAGGAGGTAGATTCGAATCGCCTTTAAAGCACATGAAAAGCGGCAAAACGTCGACAATGATGCCCTTGGCCAAAAAGGGCGTATGCGTTTTTTCCTGAATATATTCAGGAAAAAACGCATACGCCCTTTTTGGCCAACCAAGCAACCTGGAAAGGCAAATCAGCGCTACAAAGAGGTCTCGCTTCCCATCGGTCAAAAGGGCCATGCTGCAAAAAGTGTCAAAACCAGAAATGCAGGACAGGCCATGGAGAAATGGCAGCCTTGCTACGCTGATGGGCGGGATGTAAATTGCCAACAGCCACTCTGGAGAAGTGTACGGAGTGTCCTGAAACATCGAAAAAACACAGCTTAGGGAGCATAGGGCACGTCCACTCATGGGCGTATAAATTGGGAAAACTAAAAATCAGCAAGACACAGGCACCCCAATGTTTAGGGCTGCTATGTTGACAAGAACCTCCACTTCATGACACCTTAAATATCCCAGGAAAGAGAAAAATGGATAAAGAAGTTGTGGTCCTTATGTACAAAGGAATATCACTCAGACATGAAATCAATGTCATAAGGCTAGTAGAAGCAAGATGAGTGGATTTAGGTACGACGATTCTAAGTGAAATAAGTGACACAGAAAAAGACACTTATCATAAGCTATCACTTATAGAGGGAATGTAAAAACCGCTACACCTGAACTGAATTACAAAACAGAACAGAGTCACACGTTTAGAAAACACACTATGGCTGCTTAACGGGAAAGGTGAGGTGGGGTGATGCATAAAACAAGGGTTTCAAATTCGCTCAGATACTGTTCCATACACCCAATATGTAATAGACAAGACCTACTCCTTGCTCAGTGAACTGGACTCAACAACCCCTATTCACCGCACAAGAATATATGTGACTAGTAAGAATCGTAAAACCTATGTATTGATATCTCTCTGGAAGTGTGTCAAGTGGGTGTAAAGCTGCATAAACACAGCCGTGAAAAGCAGCTAAACCCCATTATAAAAATAAATTACTTTTAAAAACCTGTAAAACAAAGACAGTGAAAGAGAGAGAAATTCTTAAAAAATTCGTTCAGGTGCTGTGATGCAACCTGGATTGACCATATCTAGACCCACACCTGGATGAGACATAAGGGTGGACACTCTTGGGGCTGAGAGGTTGGGTGAGGTTGGGTGAGCAAACTCAGACCCTTTAAAGTAGTACTGCGTGGTACCCATCCCATGGGTCCCAAATCTCCAGGTTCAAGGGCATCTTCCTACATCGAAAACATGCATGAGAAACCCAGAAGATGGTACACCGTGTGATTTTGAAAGGTTTCTAAAACGCACCCAATTTCTCATCTCCTTGTGCTCGGGTTCGCCTTTCCAGCTACTTTACTAGCAATCTCCCTACTTGGAGAATCAGCACCTTTAAGCTCCTGTTCCCTACAGGTTGCAATTTGTCCTGAGGATGAACGGGAAGAGGGGCAACCAATGAGAGACTAGATCTTGGTGTTGGGACAGGCACAGGTCACTCTATTTTCCCATCAGGAAGAAGAATTAACCACAGGCTCAGCCTGCCGCCAGGAACCAGAATAGGGCCTGAGGCAATCCCGCGCTTTTGCGGCCAGCTCCCAAAAAAGCGAGTTGAAAAATGGAGCTCAGGGACACTGCAATTCACAAACCCGCAGAGTTATAAATGATAACTCTCATCCACAGATATATTGAGGGAAGGCAACGAAGAGGATTTGAAAGCAAGGCAGAATTGCAGGAAACAGATTTCAGGAGGTAGATTCGAATCGCCTTTAAAGCACATGAAAAGCGGCAAAACGTCGACAATGATGCCCTTGGCCAAAAAGGGCGTATGCGTTTTTTCCTGAATATATTCAGGAAAAAACGCATACGCCCTTTTTGGCCAACCAAGCAACCTGGAAAGTCAAATCAGCGCTACAAAGAGGTCTCGCTTCCCATCGGTCAAAAGGGCCATGCTGCAAAAAGTGTCAAAACCAGAAATGCAGGACAGGCCATGGAGAAATGGCAGCCTTGCTACGCTGATGGGCGGGATGTAAATTGCCAAAAGCCACTCTGGAGAAGTGTACGGTGTGTCCTGAAACATCGAAAAAACACAGCTTAGGGAGCATAGGGCACGTCCACTCATGGGCGTATAAATTGGGAAAACTAAAATTCAGCAAGACACAGGCACCCCAATGTTTAGGGCTGCTATGTTGACAAGAACCTCCACTTCATGACACCTTAAATATCCCAGGAAAGAGAAAAATGGATAAAGAAGTTGTGGTCCTTATGTACAAAGGAATATCCCTCAGACATGAAATCAATGTCATAAGGCTAGTAGAAGCAAGATGAGTGGATTTAGGTATGACGATTCTAAGTGAAATAAGTCACACAGAAAAAGACACTTATCATAAGCTATCACTTATAGAGGGAATGTAAAAACCGCTACACCTGAACTGAATTACAAAACAGAACAGAGTCACACGTTTAGAAAACACATTATGGCTGCTTAACGGGAAAGGTGAGGTGGGGTGATGCATAAAACAAGGGTTTCAATTTCGCTCAGATACTGTTCCATACACCCAATATGTAATAGACAAGACCTACTCCTTGCTCAGTGAACTGGACTCAACAACCCCTATTCACCGCACAAGAATATATGTGACTAGTAAGAATCGTAAAACCTATGTATTGATATCTCTCTGGAAGTGTGTCAAGTGGGTGTAAAGCTGCATAAACACAGCCGTGAAAAGCAGCTAAACCCCATTATAAAAATAAATTACTTTTAAAAACCTGTAAAACAAAGACAGTGAAAGAGAGAGAAATTCTTAAAAAATTCGTTCAGGAGCTGTGATGCAACCTGGATTGACCATATCTAGACCCACACCTGGATGAGACATAAGGGTGGACACTCTTGGGGCTGAGAGGTTGGGTGAGGTTGGGTGAGCAAACTCAGACCCTTTAAAGTAGTACTGCGTGGTACCCATCCCATGGGTCCCAAATCTCCAGGTTCAAGGGCATCTTCCTACATCGAAAACATGCATGAGAAACCCAGAAGATGGTACACCGTGTGATTTTGAAAGGTTTCTAAAACGCACCCAATTTCTCATCTCCTTGTGCTCGGGTTCGCCTTTCCAGCTACTTTACTAGCAATCTCCCTACTTGGAGAATCAGCACCTTTAAGCTCCTGTTCCCTACAGGTTGCAATTTGTCCTGAGGATGAACGGGAAGAGGGGCAACCAATGAGAGACTAGATCTAGGTGTTGGGACAGGCACAGGTCACTCTATTTTCCCATCAGGAAGAAGAATTAACCACAGGCTCAGCCTGCCGCCAGGAACCAGAATAGGGCCTGAGGCAATCCCGCGCTTTTGCGGCCAGCTCCCAAAAAAGCGAGTTGAAAAATGGAGCTCAGGGACACTGCAATTCACAAACCCGCAGAGTTATAAATGATAACTCTCATCCACAGATATATTGAGGGAAGGCAACGAAGAGGATTTGAAAGCAAGGCAGAATTGCAGGAAACAGATTTCAGGAGGTAGATTCGAATCGCCTTTAAAGCACATGAAAAGCGGCAAAACGTCGACAATGATGCCCTTGGCCAAAAAGGGCGTATGCGTTTTTTCCTGAATATATTCAGGAAAAAACGCATACGCCCTTTTTGGCCAACCAAGCAACCTGGAAAGGCAAATCAGCGCTACAAAGAGGTCTCGCTTCCCATCGGTCAAAAGGGCCATGCTGCAAAAAGTGTCAAAACCAGAAATGCAGGACAGGCCATGGAGAAATGGCAGCCTTGCTACGCTGATGGGCGGGATGTAAATTGCCAACAGCCACTCTGGAGAAGTGTACGGAGTGTCCTGAAACATCGAAAAAACACAGCTTAGGGAGCATAGGGCACGTCCACTCATGGGCGTATAAATTGGGAAAACTAAAAATCAGCAAGACACAGGCACCCCAATGTTTAGGGCTGCTATGTTGACAAGAACCTCCACTTCATGACACCTTAAATATCCCAGGAAAGAGAAAAATGGATAAAGAAGTTGTGGTCCTTATGTACAAAGGAATATCACTCAGACATGAAATCAATGTCATAAGGCTAGTAGAAGCAAGATGAGTGGATTTAGGTACGACGATTCTAAGTGAAATAAGTGACACAGAAAAAGACACTTATCATAAGCTATCACTTATAGAGGGAATGTAAAAACCGCTACACCTGAACTGAATTACAAAACAGAACAGAGTCACACGTTTAGAAAACACACTATGGCTGCTTAACGGGAAAGGTGAGGTGGGGTGATGCATAAAACAAGGGTTTCAAATTCGCTCAGATACTGTTCCATACACCCAATATGTAATAGACAAGACCTACTCCTTGCTCAGTGAACTGGACTCAACAACCCCTATTCACCGCACAAGAATATATGTGACTAGTAAGAATCGTAAAACCTATGTATTGATATCTCTCTGGAAGTGTGTCAAGTGGGTGTAAAGCTGCATAAACACAGCCGTGAAAAGCAGCTAAACCCCATTATAAAAATAAATTACTTTTAAAAACCTGTAAAACAAAGACAGTGAAAGAGAGAGAAATTCTTAAAAAATTCGTTCAGGAGCTGTGATGCAACCTGGATTGACCATATCTAGACCCACACCTGGATGAGACATAAGGGTGGACACTCTTGGGGCTGAGAGGTTGGGTGAGGTTGGGTGAGCAAACTCAGACCCTTTAAAGTAGTACTGCGTGGTACCCATCCCATGGGTCCCAAATCTCCAGGTTCAAGGGCATCTTCCTACATCGAAAACATGCATGAGAAACCCAGAAGATGGTACACCGTGTGATTTTGAAAGGTTTCTAAAACGCACCCAATTTCTCATCTCCTTGTGCTCGGGTTCGCCTTTCCAGCTACTTTACTAGCAATCTCCCTACTTGGAGAATCAGCACCTTTAAGCTCCTGTTCCCTACAGGTTGCAATTTGTCCTGAGGATGAACGGGAAGAGGGGCAACCAATGAGAGACTAGATCTTGGTGTTGGGACAGGCACAGGTCACTCTATTTTCCCATCAGGAAGAAGAATTAACCACAGGCTCAGCCTGCCGCCAGGAACCAGAATAGGGCCTGAGGCAATCCCGCGCTTTTGCGGCCAGCTCCCAAAAAAGCGAGTTGAAAAATGGAGCTCAGGGACACTGCAATTCACAAACCCGCAGAGTTATAAATGATAACTCTCATCCACAGATATATTGAGGGAAGGCAACGAAGAGGATTTGAAAGCAAGGCAGAATTGCAGGAAACAGATTTCAGGAGGTAGATTCGAATCGCCTTTAAAGCACATGAAAAGCGGCAAAACGTCGACAATGATGCCCTTGGCCAAAAAGGGCGTATGCGTTTTTTCCTGAATATATTCAGGAAAAAACGCATACGCCCTTTTTGGCCAACCAAGCAACCTGGAAAGTCAAATCAGCGCTACAAAGAGGTCTCGCTTCCCATCGGTCAAAAGGGCCATGCTGCAAAAAGTGTCAAAACCAGAAATGCAGGACAGGCCATGGAGAAATGGCAGCCTTGCTACGCTGATGGGCGGGATGTAAACTGCCAAAAGCCACTCTGGAGAAGTGTACGGTGTGTCCTGAAACATCGAAAAAACACAGCTTAGGGAGCATAGGGCACGTCCACTCATGGGCGTATAAATTGGGAAAAATAAAATTCAGCAAGACACAGGCACCCCAATGTTTAGGGCTGCTATGTTGACAAGAACCTCCACTTCATGACACCTTAAATATCCCAGGAAAGAGAAAAATGGATAAAGAAGTTGTGGTCCTTATGTACAAAGGAATATCCCTCAGACATGAAATCAATGTCATAAGGCTAGTAGAAGCAAGATGAGTGGATTTAGGTATGACGATTCTAAGTGAAATAAGTCACACAGAAAAAGACACTTATCATAAGCTATCACTTATAGAGGGAATGTAAAAACCGCTACACCTGAACTGAATTACAAAACAGAACAGAGTCACACGTTTAGAAAACACATTATGGCTGCTTAACGGGAAAGGTGAGGTGGGGTGATGCATAAAACAAGGGTTTCAATTTCGCTCAGATACTGTTCCATACACCCAATATGTAATAGACAAGACCTACTCCTTGCTCAGTGAACTGGACTCAACAACCCCTATTCACCGCACAAGAATATATGTGACTAGTAAGAATCGTAAAACCTATGTATTGATATCTCTCTGGAAGTGTGTCAAGTGGGTGTAAAGCTGCATAAACACAGCCGTGAAAAGCAGCTAAACCCCATTATAAAAATAAATTACTTTTAAAAACCTGTAAAACAAAGACAGTGAAAGAGAGAGAAATTCTTAAAAAATTCGTTCAGGAGCTGTGATGCAACCTGGATTGACCATATCTAGACCCACACCTGGATGAGACATAAGGGTGGACACTCTTGGGGCTGAGAGGTTGGGTGAGGTTGGGTGAGCAAACTCAGACCCTTTAAAGTAGTACTGCGTGGTACCCATCCCATGGGTCCCAAATCTCCAGGTTCAAGGGCATCTTCCTACATCGAAAACATGCATGAGAAACCCAGAAGATGGTACACCGTGTGATTTTGAAAGGTTTCTAAAACGCACCCAATTTCTCATCTCCTTGTGCTCGGGTTCGCCTTTCCAGCTACTTTACTAGCAATCTCCCTACTTGGAGAATCAGCACCTTTAAGCTCCTGTTCCCTACAGGTTGCAATTTGTCCTGAGGATGAACGGGAAGAGGGGCAACCAATGAGAGACTAGATCTAGGTGTTGGGACAGGCACAGGTCACTCTATTTTCCCATCAGGAAGAAGAATTAACCACAGGCTCAGCCTGCCGCCAGGAACCAGAATAGGGCCTGAGGCAATCCCGCGCTTTTGCGGCCAGCTCCCAAAAAAGCGAGTTGAAAAATGGAGCTCAGGGACACTGCAATTCACAAACCCGCAGAGTTATAAATGATAACTCTCATCCACAGATATATTGAGGGAAGGCAACGAAGAGGATTTGAAAGCAAGGCAGAATTGCAGGAAACAGATTTCAGGAGGTAGATTCGAATCGCCTTTAAAGCACATGAAAAGCGGCAAAACGTCGACAATGATGCCCTTGGCCAAAAAGGGCGTATGCGTTTTTTCCTGAATATATTCAGGAAAAAACGCATACGCCCTTTTTGGCCAACCAAGCAACCTGGAAAGTCAAATCAGCGCTACAAAGAAGTCTCGCTTCCCATCGGTCAAAAGGGCCATGCTGCAAAAAGTGTCAAAACCAGAAATGCAGTACAGGCCATGGAGAAATGGCAGCCTTGCTACGCTGATGGGCGGGATGTAAATTGCCAAAAGCCACACTGGAGAAGTGTACGGTGTGTCCTGAAACATCGAAAAAACACAGCTTAGGGAGCATAGGGCACGTCCACTCATGGGCGTATAAATTGGGAAAACTAAAAATCAGCAAGACACAGGCACCCCAATGTTTAGGGCTGCTATTTTGACAAGAACCTCCACTTCATGACACCTTAAATATCCCAGGAAAGAGAAAAATGGATAAAGAAGTTGTGGTCCTTATGTACAAAGGAATATCACTCAGACATGAAATCAATGTCATAAGGCTAGTAGAAGCAAGATGAGTGGATTTAGGTACGACGATTCTAAGTGAAATAAGTGACACAGAAAAAGACACTTATCATAAGCTATCACTTATAGAGGGAATGTAAAAACCGCTACACTTGAACTGAATTACAAAACAGAACAGAGTCACACGTTTAGAAAACACACTATGGCTGCTTAACGGGAAAGGTGAGGTGGGGTGATGCATAAAACAAGGGTTTCAAATTCGCTCAGATACTGTTCCATACACCCAATATGTAATAGACAAGACCTACTCCTTGCTCAGTGAACTGGACTCAACAACCCCTATTCACCGCACAAGAATATATGTGACTAGTAAGAATCGTAAAACCTATGTATTGATATCTCTCTGGAAGTGTGTCAAGTGGGTGTAAAGCTGCATAAACACAGCCGTGAAAAGCAGCTAAACCCCATTATAAAAATAAATTACTTTTAAAAACCTGTAAAACAAAGACAGTGAAAGAGAGAGAAATTCTTAAAAAATTCGTTCAGGAGCTGTGATGCAACCTGGATTGACCATATCTAGACCCACACCTGGATGAGACATAAGGGTGGACACTCTTGGGGCTGAGAGGTTGGGTGAGGTTGGGTGAGCAAACTCAGACCCTTTAAAGTAGTACTGCGTGGTACCCATCCCATGGGTCCCAAATCTCCAGGTTCAAGGGCATCTTCCTACATCGAAAACATGCATGAGAAACCCAGAAGATGGTACACCGTGTGATTTTGAAAGGTTTCTAAAACGCACCCAATTTCTCATCTCCTTGTGCTCGGGTTCGCCTTTCCAGCTACTTTACTAGCAATCTCCCTACTTGGAGAATCAGCACCTTTAAGCTCCTGTTCCCTACAGGTTGCAATTTGTCCTGAGGATGAACGGGAAGAGGGGCAACCAATGAGAGACTAGATCTAGGTGTTGGGACAGGCACAGGTCACTCTATTTTCCCATCAGGAAGAAGAATTAACCACAGGCTCAGCCTGCCGCCAGGAACCAGAATAGGGCCTGAGGCAATCCCGCGCTTTTGCGGCCAGCTCCCAAAAAAGCGAGTTGAAAAATGGAGCTCAGGGACACTGCAATTCACAAACCCGCAGAGTTATAAATGATAACTCTCATCCACAGATATATTGAGGGAAGGCAACGAAGAGGATTTGAAAGCAAGGCAGAATTGCAGGAAACAGATTTCAGGAGGTAGATTCGAATCGCCTTTAAAGCACATGAAAAGCGGCAAAACGTCGACAATGATGCCCTTGGCCAAAAAGGGCGTATGCGTTTTTTCCTGAATATATTCAGGAAAAAACGCATACGCCCTTTTTGGCCAACCAAGCAACCTGGAAAGTCAAATCAGCGCTACAAAGAAGTCTCGCTTCCCATCGGTCAAAAGGGCCATGCTGCAAAAAGTGTCAAAACCAGAAATGCAGTACAGGCCATGGAGAAATGGCAGCCTTGCTACGCTGATGGGCGGGATGTAAATTGCCAAAAGCCACACTGGAGAAGTGTACGGTGTGTCCTGAAACATCGAAAAAACACAGCTTAGGGAGCATAGGGCACGTCCACTCATGGGCGTATAAATTGGGAAAACTAAAAATCAGCAAGACACAGGCACCCCAATGTTTAGGGCTGCTATTTTGACAAGAACCTCCACTTCATGACACCTTAAATATCCCAGGAAAGAGAAAAATGGATAAAGAAGTTGTGGTCCTTATGTACAAAGGAATATCACTCAGACATGAAATCAATGTCATAAGGCTAGTAGAAGCAAGATGAGTGGATTTAGGTACGACGATTCTAAGTGAAATAAGTGACACAGAAAAAGACACTTATCATAAGCTATCACTTATAGAGGGAATGTAAAAACCGCTACACTTGAACTGAATTACAAAACAGAACAGAGTCACACGTTTAGAAAACACACTATGGCTGCTTAACGGGAAAGGTGAGGTGGGGTGATGCATAAAACAAGGGTTTCAAATTCGCTCAGATACTGTTCCATACACCCAATATGTAATAGACAAGACCTACTCCTTGCTCAGTGAACTGGACTCAACAACCCCTATTCACCGCACAAGAATATATGTGACTAGTAAGAATCGTAAAACCTATGTATTGATATCTCTCTGGAAGTGTGTCAAGTGGGTGTAAAGCTGCATAAACACAGCCGTGAAAAGCAGCTAAACCCCATTATAAAAATAAATTACTTTTAAAAACCGGTAAAACAAAGACAGTGAAAGAGAGAGAAATTCTTAAAAAATTCGTTCAGGAGCTGTGATGCAACCTGGATTGACCATATCTAGACCCACACCTGGATGAGACATAAGGGTGGACACTCTTGGGGCTGAGAGGTTGGGTGAGGTTGGGTGAGCAAACTCAGACCCTTTAAAGTAGTACTGCGTGGTACCCATCCCATGGGTCCCAAATCTCCAGGTTCAAGGGCATCTTCCTACATCGAAAACATGCATGAGAAACCCAGAAGATGGTACACCGTGTGATTTTGAAAGGTTTCTAAAACGCACCCAATTTCTCATCTCCTTGTGCTCGGGTTCGCCTTTCCAGCTACTTTACTAGCAATCTCCCTACTTGGAGAATCAGCACCTTTAAGCTCCTGTTCCCTACAGGTTGCAATTTGTCCTGAGGATTAACGGGAAGAGGGGCAACCAATGAGAGACTAGATCTAGGTGTTGGGACAGGCACAGGTCACTCTATTTTCCCATCAGGAAGAAGAATTAACCACAGGCTCAGCCTGCCGCCAGGAACCAGAATAGGGCCTGAGGCAATCCCGCGCTTTTGCGGCCAGCTCCCAAAAAAGCGAGTTGAAAAATGGAGCTCAGGGACACTGCAATTCACAAACCCGCAGAGTTATAAATGATAACTCTCATCCACAGATATATTGAGGGAAGGCAACGAAGAGGATTTGAAAGCAAGGCAGAATTGCAGGAAAGAGATTTCAGGAGGTAGATTCGAATCGCCTTTAAAGCACATGAAAAGCGGCAAAACGTCGACAATGATGCCCTTGGCCAAAAAGGGCGTATGCGTTTTTTCCTGAATATATTCAGGAAAAAACGCATACGCCCTTTTTGGCCAACCAAGCAACCTGGAAAGTCAAATCAGCGCTACAAAGAGGTCTCGCTTCCCATCGGTCAAAAGGGCCATGCTGCAAAAAGTGTCAAAACCAGAAATGCAGGACAGGCCATGGAGAAATGGCAGCCTTGCTACGCTGATGGGCGGGATGTAAATTGCCAACAGCCACACTGGAGAAGTGTACGGAGTGTCCTGAAACATCGAAAAAACACAGCTTAGGGAGCATAGGGCACGTCCACTCATGGGCGTATAAATTGGGAAAACTAAAAATCAGCAAGACACAGGCACCCCAATGTTTAGGGCTGCTATGTTGACAAGAACCTCCACTTCATGACACCTTAAATATCCCAGGAAAGAGAAAAATGGATAAAGAAGTTGTGGTCCTTATGTACAAAGGTATATCACTCAGACATGAAATCAATGTCATAAGGCTAGTAGAAGCAAGATGAGTGGATTTAGGTACGACGATTCTAAGTGAAATAAGTGACACAGAAAAAGACACTTATCATAAGCTATCACTTATAGAGGGAATGTAAAAACCGCTACACCTGAACTGAATTACAAAACAGAACAGAGTCACACGTTTAGAAAACACACTATGGCTGCTTAACGGGAAAGGTGAGGTGGGGTGATGCATAAAACAAGGGTTTCAAATTCGCTCAGATACTGTTCCATACACCCAATATGTAATAGACAAGACCTACTCCTTGCTCAGTGAACTGGACTCAACAACCCCTATTCACCGCACAAGAATATATGTGACTAGTAAGAATCGTAAAACCTATGTATTGATATCTCTCTGGAAGTGTGTCAAGTGGGTGTAAAGCTGCATAAACACAGCCGTGAAAAGCAGCTAAACCCCATTATAAAAATAAATTACTTTTAAAAACCTGTAAAACAAAGACAGTGAAAGAGAGAGAAATTCTTAAAAAATTCGTTCAGGTGCTGTGATGCAACCTGGATTGACCATATCTAGACCCACACCTGGATGAGACATAAGGGTGGACACTCTTGGGGCTGAGAGGTTGGGTGAGGTTGGGTGAGCAAACTCAGACCCTTTAAAGTAGTACTGCGTGGTACCCATCCCATGGGTCCCAAATCTCCAGGTTCAAGGGCATCTTCCTACATCGAAAACATGCATGAGAAACCCAGAAGATGGTACACCGTGTGATTTTGAAAGGTTTCTAAAACGCACCCAATTTCTCATCTCCTTGTGCTCGGGTTCGCCTTTCCAGCTACTTTACTAGCAATCTCCCTAATTGGAGAATCAGCACCTTTAAGCTCCTGTTCCCTACAGGTTGCAATTTGTCCTGAGGATGAACGGGAAGAGGGGCAACCAATGAGAGACTAGATCTAGGTGTTGGGACAGGCACAGGTCACTCTATTTTCCCATCAGGAAGAAGAATTAACCACAGGCTCAGCCTGCCGCCAGGAACCAGAATAGGGCCTGAGGCAATCCCGCGCTTTTGCGGCCAGCTCCCAAAAAAGCGAGTTGAAAAATGGAGCTCAGGGACACTGCAATTCACAAACCCGCAGAGTTATAAATGATAACTCTCATCCACAGATATATTGAGGGAAGGCAACGAAGAGGATTTGAAAGCAAGGCAGAATTGCAGGAAACAGATTTCAGGAGGTAGATTCGAATCGCCTTTAAAGCACATGAAAAGCGGCAAAACGTCGACAATGATGCCCTTGGCCAAAAAGGGCGTATGCGTTTTTTCCTGAATATATTCAGGAAAAAACGCATACGCCCTTTTTGGCCAACCAAGCAACCTGGAAAGTCAAATCAGCGCTACAAAGAGGTCTCGCTTCCCATCGGTCAAAAGGGCCATGCTGCAAAAAGTGTCAAAACCAGAAATGCAGGACAGGCCATGGAGAAATGGCAGCCTTGCTACGCTGATGGGCGGGATGTAAATTGCCAAAAGCCACTCTGGAGAAGTGTACGGTGTGTCCTGAAACATCGAAAAAACACAGCTTAGGGAGCATAGGGCACGTCCACTCATGGGCGTATAAATTGGGAAAACTAAAATTCAGCAAGACACAGGCACCCCAATGTTTAGGGCTGCTATGTTGACAAGAACCTCCACTTCATGACACCTTAAATATCCCAGGAAAGAGAAAAATGGATAAAGAAGTTGTGGTCCTTATGTACAAAGGAATATCCCTCAGACATGAAATCAATGTCATAAGGCTAGTAGAAGCAAGATGAGTGGATTTAGGTATGACGATTCTAAGTGAAATAAGTCACACAGAAAAAGACACTTATCATAAGCTATCACTTATAGAGGGAATGTAAAAACCGCTACACCTGAACTGAATTACAAAACAGAACAGAGTCACACGTTTAGAAAACACATTATGGCTGCTTAACGGGAAAGGTGAGGTGGGGTGATGCATAAAACAAGGGTTTCAAATTCGCTCAGATACTGTTCCATACACCCAATATGTAATAGACAAGACCTACTCCTTGCTCAGTGAACTGGACTCAACAACCCCTATTCACCGCACAAGAATATATGTGACTAGTAAGAATCGTAAAACCTATGTATTGATATCTCTCTGGAAGTGTGTCAAGTGGGTGTAAAGCTGCATAAACACAGCCGTGAAAAGCAGCTAAACCCCATTATATAAATAAATTACTTTTAAAAACCTGTAAAACAAAGACAGTGAAAGAGAGAGAAATTCTTAAAAAATTCGTTCAGGAGCTGTGATGCAACCTGGATTGACCATATCTAGACCCACACCTGGATGAGACATAAGGGTGGACACTCTTGGGGCTGAGAGGTTGGGTGAGGTTGGGTGAGCAAACTCAGACCCTTTAAAGTAGTACTGCGTGGTACCCATCCCATGGGTCCCAAATCTCCAGGTTCAAGGGCATCTTCCTACATCGAAAACATGCATGAGAAACCCAGAAGATGGTACACCGTGTGATTTTGAAAGGTTTCTAAAACGCACCCAATTTCTCATCTCCTTGTGCTCGGGTTCGCCTTTCCAGCTACTTTACTAGCAATCTCCCTACTTGGAGAATCAGCACCTTTAAGCTCCTGTTCCCTACAGGTTGCAATTTGTCCTGAGGATGAACGGGAAGAGGGGCAACCAATGAGAGACTAGATCTAGGTGTTGGGACAGGCACAGGTCACTCTATTTTCCCATCAGGAAGAAGAATTAACCACAGGCTCAGCCTGCCGCCAGGAACCAGAATAGGGCCTGAGGCAATCCCGCGCTTTTGCGGCCAGCTCCCAAAAAAGCGAGTTGAAAAATGGAGCTCAGGGACACTGCAATTCACAAACCCGCAGAGTTATAAATGATAACTCTCATCCACAGATATATTGAGGGAAGGCAACGAAGAGGATTTGAAAGCAAGGCAGAATTGCAGGAAAGAGATTTCAGGAGGTAGATTCGAATCGCCTTTAAAGCACATGAAAAGCGGCAAAACGTCGACAATGATGCCCTTGGCCAAAAAGGGCGTATGCGTTTTTTCCTGAATATATTCAGGAAAAAACGCATACGCCCTTTTTGGCCAACCAAGCAACCTGGAAAGGCAAATCAGCGCTACAAAGAGGTCTCGCTTCCCATCGGTCAAAAGGGCCATGCTGCAAAAAGTGTCAAAACCAGAAATGCAGGACAGGCCATGGAGAAATGGCAGCCTTGCTACGCTGATGGGCGGGATGTAAATTGCCAACAGCCACACTGGAGAAGTGTACGGAGTGTCCTGAAACATCGAAAAAACACAGCTTAGGGAGCATAGGGCACGTCCACTCATGGGCGTATAAATTGGGAAAACTAAAAATCAGCAAGACACAGGCACCCCAATGTTTAGGGCTGCTATGTTGACAAGAACCTCCACTTCATGACACCTTAAATATCCCAGGAAAGAGAAAAATGGATAAAGAAGTTGTGGTCCTTATGTACAAAGGAATATCACTCAGACATGAAATCAATGTCATAAGGCTAGTAGAAGCAAGATGAGTGGATTTAGGTACGACGATTCTAAGTGAAATAAGTGACACAGAAAAAGACACTTATCATAAGCTATCACTTATAGAGGGAATGTAAAAACCGCTACACCTGAACTGAATTACAAAACAGAACAGAGTCACACGTTTAGAAAACACACTATGGCTGCTTAACGGGAAAGGTGAGGTGGGGTGATGCATAAAACAAGGGTTTCAAATTCGCTCAGATACTGTTCCATACACCCAATATGTAATAGACAAGACCTACTCCTTGCTCAGTGAACTGGACTCAACAACCCCTATTCACCGCACAAGAATATATGTGACTAGTAAGAATCGTAAAACCTATGTATTGATATCTCTCTGGAAGTGTGTCAAGTGGGTGTAAAGCTGCATAAACACAGCCGTGAAAAGCAGCTAAACCCCATTATAAAAATAAATTACTTTTAAAAACCTGTAAAACAAAGACAGTGAAAGAGAGAGAAATTCTTAAAAAATTCGTTCAGGAGCTGTGATGCAACCTGGATTGACCATATCTAGACCCACACCTGGATGAGACATAAGGGTGGACACTCTTGGGGCTGAGAGGTTGGGTGAGGTTGGGTGAGCAAACTCAGACCCTTTAAAGTAGTACTGCGTGGTACCCATCCCATGGGTCCCAAATCTCCAGGTTCAAGGGCATCTTCCTACATCGAAAACATGCATGAGAAACCCAGAAGATGGTGCACCGTGTGATTTTGAAAGGTTTCTAAAACGCACCCAATTTCTCATCTCCTTGTGCTCGGGTTCGCCTTTCCAGCTACTTTACTAGCAATCTCCCTACTTGGAGAATCAGCACCTTTAAGCTCCTGTTCCCTACAGGTTGCAATTTGTCCTGAGGATGAACGGGAAGAGGGGCAACCAATGAGAGACTAGATCTAGGTGTTGGGACAGGCACAGGTCACTCTATTTTCCCATCAGGAAGAAGAATTAACCACAGGCTCAGCCTGCCGCCAGGAACCAGAATAGGGCCTGAGGCAATCCCGCGCTTTTGCGGCCAGCTCCCAAAAAAGCGAGTTGAAAAATGGAGCTCAGGGACACTGCAATTCACAAACCCGCAGAGTTATAAATGATAACTCTCATCCACAGATATATTGAGGGAAGGCAACGAAGAGGATTTGAAAGCAAGGCAGAATTGCAGGAAACAGATTTCAGGAGGTAGATTCGAATCGCCTTTAAAGCACATGAAAAGCGGCAAAACGTCGACAATGATGCCCTTGGCCAAAAAGGGCGTATGCGTTTTTTCCTGAATATATTCAGGAAAAAACGCATACGCCCTTTTTGGCCAACCAAGCAACCTGGAAAGTCAAATCAGCGCTACAAAGAGGTCTCGCATCCCATCGGTCAAAAGGGCCATGCTGCAAAAAGTGTCAAAACCAGAAATGCAGTACAGGCCATGGAGAAATGGCAGCCTTGCTACGCTGATGGGCGGGATGTAAATTGCCAAAAGCCACACTGGAGAAGTGTACGGTGTGTCCTGAAACATCGAAAAAACACAGCTTAGGGAGCATAGGGCACGTCCACTCATGGGCGTATAAATTGGGAAAACTAAAAATCAGCAAGACACAGGCACCCCAATGTTTAGGGCTGCTATGTTGACAAGAACCTCCACTTCATGACACCTTAAATATCCCAGGAAAGAGAAAAATGGATAAAGAAGTTGTGGTCCTTATGTACAAAGGAATATCACTCAGACATGAAATCAATGTCATAAGGCTAGTAGAAGCAAGATGAGTGGATTTAGGTACGACGATTCTAAGTGAAATAAGTGACACAGAAAAAGACACTTATCATAAGCTATCACTTATAGAGGGAATGTAAAAACCGCTACACCTGAACTGAATTACAAAACAGAACAGAGTCACACGTTTAGAAAACACACTATGGCTGCTTAACGGGAAAGGTGAGGTGGGGTGATGCATAAAACAAGGGTTTCAAATTCGCTCAGATACTGTTCCATACACCCAATATGTAATAGACAAGACCTACTCCTTGCTCAGTGAACTGGACTCAACAACCCCTATTCACCGCACAAGAATATATGTGACTAGTAAGAATCGTAAAACCTATGTATTGATATCTCTCTGGAAGTGTGTCAAGTGGGTGTAAAGCTGCATAAACACAGCCGTGAAAAGCAGCTAAACCCCATTATAAAAATAAATTACTTTTAAAAACCTGTAAAACAAAGACAGTGAAAGAGAGAGAAATTCTTAAAAAATTCGTTCAGGAGCTGTGATGCAACCTGGATTGACCATATCTAGACCCACACCTGGATGAGACATAAGGGTGGACACTCTTGGGGCTGAGAGGTTGGGTGAGGTTGGGTGAGCAAACTCAGACCCTTTAAAGTAGTACTGCGTGGTACCCATCCCATGGGTCCCAAATCTCCAGGTTCAAGGGCATCTTCCTACATCGAAAACATGCATGAGAAACCCAGAAGATGGTGCACCGTGTGATTTTGAAAGGTTTCTAAAACGCACCCAATTTCTCATCTCCTTGTGCTCGGGTTCGCCTTTCCAGCTACTTTACTAGCAATCTCCCTACTTGGAGAATCAGCACCTTTAAGCTCCTGTTCCCTACAGGTTGCAATTTGTCCTGAGGATGAACGGGAAGAGGGGCAACCAATGAGAGACTAGATCTTGGTGTTGGGACAGGCACAGGTCACTCTATTTTCCCATCAGGAAGAAGAATTAACCACAGGCTCAGCCTGCCGCCAGGAACCAGAATAGGGCCTGAGGCAATCCCGCGCTTTTGCGGCCAGCTCCCAAAAAAGCGAGTTGAAAAATGGAGCTCAGGGACACTGCAATTCACAAACCCGCAGAGTTATAAATGATAACTCTCATCCACAGATATATTGAGGGAAGGCAACGAAGAGGATTTGAAAGCAAGGCAGAATTGCAGGAAACAGATTTCAGGAGGTAGATTCGAATCGCCTTTAAAGCACATGAAAAGCGGCAAAACGTCGACAATGATGCCCTTGGCCAAAAAGGGCGTATGCGTTTTTTCCTGAATATATTCAGGAAAAAACGCATACGCCCTTTTTGGCCAACCAAGCAACCTGGAAAGTCAAATCAGCGCTACAAAGAGGTCTCGCTTCCCATCGGTCAAAAGGGCCATGCTGCAAAAAGTGTCAAAACCAGAAATGCAGGACAGGCCATGGAGAAATGGCAGCCTTGCTACGCTGATGGGCGGGATGTAAATTGCCAAAAGCCACTCTGGAGAAGTGTACGGTGTGTCCTGAAACATCGAAAAAACACAGCTTAGGGAGCATAGGGCACGTCCACTCATGGGCGTATAAATTGGGAAAACTAAAATTCAGCAAGACACAGGCACCCCAATGTTTAGGGCTGCTATGTTGACAAGAACCTCCACTTCATGACACCTTAAATATCCCAGGAAAGAGAAAAATGGATAAAGAAGTTGTGGTCCTTATGTACAAAGGAATATCACTCAGACATGAAATCAATGTCATAAGGCTAGTAGAAGCAAGATGAGTGGATTTAGGTATGACGATTCTAAGTGAAATAAGTCACACAGAAAAAGACACTTATCATAAGCTATCACTTATAGAGGGAATGTAAAAACCGCTACACCTGAACTGAATTACAAAACAGAACAGAGTCACACGTTTAGAAAACACATTATGGCTGCTTAACGGGAAAGGTGAGGTGGGGTGATGCATAAAACAAGGGTTTCAATTTCGCTCAGATACTGTTCCATACACCCAATATGTAATAGACAAGACCTACTCCTTGCTCAGTGAACTGGACTCAACAACCCCTATTCACCGCACAAGAATATATGTGACTAGTAAGAATCGTAAAACCTATGTATTGATATCTCTCTGGAAGTGTGTCAAGTGGGTGTAAAGCTGCATAAACACAGCCGTGAAAAGCAGCTAAACCCCATTATAAAAATAAATTACTTTTAAAAACCTGTAAAACAAAGACAGTGAAAGAGAGAGAAATTCTTAAAAAATTCGTTCAGGTGCTGTGATGCAACCTGGATTGACCATATCTAGACCCACACCTGGATGAGACATAAGGGTGGACACTCTTGGGGCTGAGAGGTTGGGTGAGGTTGGGTGAGCAAACTCAGACCCTTTAAAGTAGTACTGCGTGGTACCCATCCCATGGGTCCCAAATCTCCAGGTTCAAGGGCATCTTCCTACATCGAAAACATGCATGAGAAACCCAGAAGATGGTACACCGTGTGATTTTGAAAGGTTTCTAAAACGCACCCAATTTCTCATCTCCTTGTGCTCGGGTTCGCCTTTCCAGCTACTTTACTAGCAATCTCCCTACTTGGAGAATCAGCACCTTTAAGCTCCTGTTCCCTACAGGTTGCAATTTGTCCTGAGGATGAACGGGAAGAGGGGCAACCAATGAGAGACTAGATCTAGGTGTTGGGACAGGCACAGGTCACTCTATTTTCCCATCAGGAAGAAGAATTAACCACAGGCTCAGCCTGCCGCCAGGAACCAGAATAGGGCCTGAGGCAATCCCGCGCTTTTGCGGGCAGCTCCCAAAAAAGCGAGTTGAAAAATGGAGCTCAGGGACACTGCAATTCACAAACCCGCAGAGTTATAAATGATAACTCTCATCCACAGATATATTGAGGGAAGGCAACGAAGAGGATTTGAAAGCAAGGCAGAATTGCAGGAAAGAGATTTCAGGAGGTAGATTCGAATCGCCTTTAAAGCACATGAAAAGCGGCAAAACGTCGACAATGATGCCCTTGGCCAAAAAGGGCGTATGCGTTTTTTCCTGAATATATTCAGGAAAAAACGCATACGCCCTTTTTGGCCAACCAAGCAACCTGGAAAGTCAAATCAGCGCTACAAAGAGGTCTCGCTTCCCATCGGTCAAAAGGGCCATGCTGCAAAAAGTGTCAAAACCAGAAATGCAGGACAGGCCATGGAGAAATGGCAGCCTTGCTACGCTGATGGGCGGGATGTAAATTGCCAACAGCCACACTGGAGAAGTGTACGGAGTGTCCTGAAACATCGAAAAAACACAGCTTAGGGAGCATAGGGCACGTCCACTCATGGGCGTATAAATTGGGAAAACTAAAAATCAGCAAGACACAGGCACCCCAATGTTTAGGGCTGCTATGTTGACAAGAACCTCCACTTCATGACACCTTAAATATCCCAGGAAAGAGAAAAATGGATAAAGAAGTTGTGGTCCTTATGTACAAAGGAATATCACTCAGACATGAAATCAATGTCATAAGGCTAGTAGAAGCAAGATGAGTGGATTTAGGTACGACGATTCTAAGTGAAATAAGTGACACAGAAAAAGACACTTATCATAAGCTATCACTTATAGAGGGAATGTAAAAACCGCTACACTTGAACTGAATTACAAAACAGAACAGAGTCACACGTTTAGAAAACACACTATGGCTGCTTAACGGGAAAGGTGAGGTGGGGTGATGCATAAAACAAGGGTTTCAAATTCGCTCAGATACTGTTCCATACACCCAATATGTAATAGACAAGACCTACTCCTTGCTCAGTGAACTGGACTCAACAACCCCTATTCACCGCACAAGAATATATGTGACTAGTAAGAATCGTAAAACCTATGTATTGATATCTCTCTGGAAGTGTGTCAAGTGGGTGTAAAGCTGCATAAACACAGCCGTGAAAAGCAGCTAAACCCCATTATAAAAATAAATTACTTTTAAAAACCTGTAAAACAAAGACAGTGAAAGAGAGAGAAATTCTTAAAAAATTCGTTCAGGAGCTGTGATGCAACCTGGATTGACCATATCTAGACCCACACCTGGATGAGACATAAGGGTGGACACTCTTGGGGCTGAGAGGTTGGGTGAGGTTGGGTGAGCAAACTCAGACCCTTTAAAGTAGTACTGCGTGGTACCCATCCCATGGGTCCCAAATCTCCAGGTTCAAGGGCATCTTCCTACATCGAAAACATGCATGAGAAACCCAGAAGATGGTACACCGTGTGATTTTGAAAGGTTTCTAAAACGCACCCAATTTCTCATCTCCTTGTGCTCGGGTTCGCCTTTCCAGCTACTTTACTAGCAATCTCCCTACTTGGAGAATCAGCACCTTTAAGCTCCTGTTCCCTACAGGTTGCAATTTGTCCTGAGGATGAACGGGAAGAGGGGCAACCAATGAGAGACTAGATCTAGGTGTTGGGACAGGCACAGGTCACTCTATTTTCCCATCAGGAAGAAGAATTAACCACAGGCTCAGCCTGCCGCCAGGAACCAGAATAGGGCCTGAGGCAATCCCGCGCTTTTGCGGCCAGCTCCCAAAAAAGCGAGTTGAAAAATGGAGCTCAGGGACACTGCAATTCACAAACCCGCAGAGTTATAAATGATAACTCTCATCCACAGATATATTGAGGGAAGGCAACGAAGAGGATTTGAAAGCAAGGCAGAATTGCAGGAAAGAGATTTCAGGAGGTAGATTCGAATCGCCTTTAAAGCACATGAAAAGCGGCAAAACGTCGACAATGATGCCCTTGGCCAAAAAGGGCGTATGCGTTTTTTCCTGAATATATTCAGGAAAAAACGCATACGCCCTTTTTGGCCAACCAAGCAACCTGGAAAGGCAAATCAGCGCTACAAAGAGGTCTCGCTTCCCATCGGTCAAAAGGGCCATGCTGCAAAAAGTGTCAAAACCAGAAATGCAGGACAGGCCATGGAGAAATGGCAGCCTTGCTACGCTGATGGGCGGGATGTAAATTGCCAACAGCCACACTGGAGAAGTGTACGGAGTGTCCTGAAACATCGAAAAAACACAGCTTAGGGAGCATAGGGCACGTCCACTCATGGGCGTATAAATTGGGAAAACTAAAAATCAGCAAGACACAGGCACCCCAATGTTTAGGGCTGCTATGTTGACAAGAACCTCCACTTCATGACACCTTAAATATCCCAGGAAAGAGAAAAATGGATAAAGAAGTTGTGGTCCTTATGTACAAAGGAATATCACTCAGACATGAAATCAATGTCATAAGGCTAGTAGAAGCAAGATGAGTGGATTTAGGTACGACGATTCTAAGTGAAATAAGTGACACAGAAAAAGACACTTATCATAAGCTATCACTTATAGAGGGAATGTAAAAACCGCTACACCTGAACTGAATTACAAAACAGAACAGAGTCACACGTTTAGAAAACACACTATGGCTGCTTAACGGGAAAGGTGAGGTGGGGTGATGCATAAAACAAGGGTTTCAAATTCGCTCAGATACTGTTCCATACACCCAATATGTAATAGACAAGACCTACTCCTTGCTCAGTGAACTGGACTCAACAACCCCTATTCACCGCACAAGAATATATGTGACTAGTAAGAATCGTAAAACCTATGTATTGATATCTCTCTGGAAGTGTGTCAAGTGGGTGTAAAGCTGCATAAACACAGCCGTGAAAAGCAGCTAAACCCCATTATAAAAATAAATTACTTTTAAAAACCTGTAAAACAAAGACAGTGAAAGAGAGAGAAATTCTTAAAAAATTCGTTCAGGAGCTGTGATGCAACCTGGATTGACCATATCTAGACCCACACCTGGATGAGACATAAGGGTGGACACTCTTGGGGCTGAGAGGTTGGGTGAGGTTGGGTGAGCAAACTCAGACCCTTTAAAGTAGTACTGCGTGGTACCCATCCCATGGGTCCCAAATCTCCAGGTTCAAGGGCATCTTCCTACATCGAAAACATGCATGAGAAACCCAGAAGATGGTGCACCGTGTGATTTTGAAAGGTTTCTAAAACGCACCCAATTTCTCATCTCCTTGTGCTCGGGTTCGCCTTTCCAGCTACTTTACTAGCAATCTCCCTACTTGGAGAATCAGCACCTTTAAGCTCCTGTTCCCTACAGGTTGCAATTTGTCCTGAGGATGAACGGGAAGAGGGGCAACCAATGAGAGACTAGATCTAGGTGTTGGGACAGGCACAGGTCACTCTATTTTCCCATCAGGAAGAAGAATTAACCACAGGCTCAGCCTGCCGCCAGGAACCAGAATAGGGCCTGAGGCAATCCCGCGCTTTTGCGGCCAGCTCCCAAAAAAGCGAGTTGAAAAATGGAGCTCAGGGACACTGCAATTCACAAACCCGCAGAGTTATAAATGATAACTCTCATCCACAGATATATTGAGGGAAGGCAACGAAGAGGATTTGAAAGCAAGGCAGAATTGCAGGAAACAGATTTCAGGAGGTAGATTCGAATCGCCTTTAAAGCACATGAAAAGCGGCAAAACGTCGACAATGATGCCCTTGGCCAAAAAGGGCGTATGCGTTTTTTCCTGAATATATTCAGGAAAAAACGCATACGCCCTTTTTGGCCAACCAAGCAACCTGGAAAGTCAAATCAGCGCTACAAAGAGGTCTCGCATCCCATCGGTCAAAAGGGCCATGCTGCAAAAAGTGTCAAAACCAGAAATGCAGTACAGGCCATGGAGAAATGGCAGCCTTGCTACGCTGATGGGCGGGATGTAAATTGCCAAAAGCCACACTGGAGAAGTGTACGGTGTGTCCTGAAACATCGAAAAAACACAGCTTAGGGAGCATAGGGCACGTCCACTCATGGGCGTATAAATTGGGAAAACTAAAAATCAGCAAGACACAGGCACCCCAATGTTTAGGGCTGCTATGTTGACAAGAACCTCCACTTCATGACACCTTAAATATCCCAGGAAAGAGAAAAATGGATAAAGAAGTTGTGGTCCTTATGTACAAAGGAATATCACTCAGACATGAAATCAATGTCATAAGGCTAGTAGAAGCAAGATGAGTGGATTTAGGTACGACGATTCTAAGTGAAATAAGTGACACAGAAAAAGACACTTATCATAAGCTATCACTTATAGAGGGAATGTAAAAACCGCTACACCTGAACTGAATTACAAAACAGAACAGAGTCACACGTTTAGAAAACACACTATGGCTGCTTAACGGGAAAGGTGAGGTGGGGTGATGCATAAAACAAGGGTTTCAAATTCGCTCAGATACTGTTCCATACACCCAATATGTAATAGACAAGACCTACTCCTTGCTCAGTGAACTGGACTCAACAACCCCTATTCACCGCACAAGAATATATGTGACTAGTAAGAATCGTAAAACCTATGTATTGATATCTCTCTGGAAGTGTGTCAAGTGGGTGTAAAGCTGCATAAACACAGCCGTGAAAAGCAGCTAAACCCCATTATAAAAATAAATTACTTTTAAAAACCTGTAAAACAAAGACAGTGAAAGAGAGAGAAATTCTTAAAAATTCGTTCAGGAGCTGTGATGCAACCTGGATTGACCATATCTAGACCCACACCTGGATGAGACATAAGGGTGGACACTCTTGGGGCTGAGAGGTTGGGTGAGGTTGGGTGAGCAAACTCAGACCCTTTAAAGTAGTACTGCGTGGTACCCATCCCATGGGTCCCAAATCTCCAGGTTCAAGGGCATCTTCCTACATCGAAAACATGCATGAGAAACCCAGAAGATGGTGCACCGTGTGATTTTGAAAGGTTTCTAAAACGCACCCAATTTCTCATCTCCTTGTGCTCGGGTTCGCCTTTCCAGCTACTTTACTAGCAATCTCCCTACTTGGAGAATCAGCACCTTTAAGCTCCTGTTCCCTACAGGTTGCAATTTGTCCTGAGGATGAACGGGAAGAGGGGCAACCAATGAGAGACTAGATCTTGGTGTTGGGACAGGCACAGGTCACTCTATTTTCCCATCAGGAAGAAGAATTAACCACAGGCTCAGCCTGCCGCCAGGAACCAGAATAGGGCCTGAGGCAATCCCGCGCTTTTGCGGCCAGCTCCCAAAAAAGCGAGTTGAAAAATGGAGCTCAGGGACACTGCAATTCACAAACCCGCAGAGTTATAAATGATAACTCTCATCCACAGATATATTGAGGGAAGGCAACGAAGAGGATTTGAAAGCAAGGCAGAATTGCAGGAAACAGATTTCAGGAGGTAGATTCGAATCGCCTTTAAAGCACATGAAAAGCGGCAAAACGTCGACAATGATGCCCTTGGCCAAAAAGGGCGTATGCGTTTTTTCCTGAATATATTCAGGAAAAAACGCATACGCCCTTTTTGGCCAACCAAGCAACCTGGAAAGTCAAATCAGCGCTACAAAGAGGTCTCGCTTCCCATCGGTCAAAAGGGCCATGCTGCAAAAAGTGTCAAAACCAGAAATGCAGGACAGGCCATGGAGAAATGGCAGCCTTGCTACGCTGATGGGCGGGATGTAAATTGCCAAAAGCCACTCTGGAGAAGTGTACGGTGTGTCCTGAAACATCGAAAAAACACAGCTTAGGGAGCATAGGGCACGTCCACTCATGGGCGTATAAATTGGGAAAACTAAAATTCAGCAAGACACAGGCACCCCAATGTTTAGGGCTGCTATGTTGACAAGAACCTCCACTTCATGACACCTTAAATATCCCAGGAAAGAGAAAAATGGATAAAGAAGTTGTGGTCCTTATGTACAAAGGAATATCACTCAGACATGAAATCAATGTCATAAGGCTAGTAGAAGCAAGATGAGTGGATTTAGGTATGACGATTCTAAGTGAAATAAGTCACACAGAAAAAGACACTTATCATAAGCTATCACTTATAGAGGGAATGTAAAAACCGCTACACCTGAACTGAATTACAAAACAGAACAGAGTCACACGTTTAGAAAACACATTATGGCTGCTTAACGGGAAAGGTGAGGTGGGGTGATGCATAAAACAAGGGTTTCAATTTCGCTCAGATACTGTTCCATACACCCAATATGTAATAGACAAGACCTACTCCTTGCTCAGTGAACTGGACTCAACAACCCCTATTCACCGCACAAGAATATATGTGACTAGTAAGAATCGTAAAACCTATGTATTGATATCTCTCTGGAAGTGTGTCAAGTGGGTGTAAAGCTGCATAAACACAGCCGTGAAAAGCAGCTAAACCCCATTATAAAAATAAATTACTTTTAAAAACCTGTAAAACAAAGACAGTGAAAGAGAGAGAAATTCTTAAAAAATTCGTTCAGGTGCTGTGATGCAACCTGGATTGACCATATCTAGACCCACACCTGGATGAGACATAAGGGTGGACACTCTTGGGGCTGAGAGGTTGGGTGAGGTTGGGTGAGCAAACTCAGACCCTTTAAAGTAGTACTGCGTGGTACCCATCCCATGGGTCCCAAATCTCCAGGTTCAAGGGCATCTTCCTACATCGAAAACATGCATGAGAAACCCAGAAGATGGTACACCGTGTGATTTTGAAAGGTTTCTAAAACGCACCCAATTTCTCATCTCCTTGTGCTCGGGTTCGCCTTTCCAGCTACTTTACTAGCAATCTCCCTACTTGGAGAATCAGCACCTTTAAGCTCCTGTTCCCTACAGGTTGCAATTTGTCCTGAGGATGAACGGGAAGAGGGGCAACCAATGAGAGACTAGATCTAGGTGTTGGGACAGGCACAGGTCACTCTATTTTCCCATCAGGAAGAAGAATTAACCACAGGCTCAGCCTGCCGCCAGGAACCAGAATAGGGCCTGAGGCAATCCCGCGCTTTTGCGGGCAGCTCCCAAAAAAGCGAGTTGAAAAATGGAGCTCAGGGACACTGCAATTCACAAACCCGCAGAGTTATAAATGATAACTCTCATCCACAGATATATTGAGGGAAGGCAACGAAGAGGATTTGAAAGCAAGGCAGAATTGCAGGAAAGAGATTTCAGGAGGTAGATTCGAATCGCCTTTAAAGCACATGAAAAGCGGCAAAACGTCGACAATGATGCCCTTGGCCAAAAAGGGCGTATGCGTTTTTTCCTGAATATATTCAGGAAAAAACGCATACGCCCTTTTTGGCCAACCAAGCAACCTGGAAAGTCAAATCAGCGCTACAAAGAGGTCTCGCTTCCCATCGGTCAAAAGGGCCATGCTGCAAAAAGTGTCAAAACCAGAAATGCAGGACAGGCCATGGAGAAATGGCAGCCTTGCTACGCTGATGGGCGGGATGTAAATTGCCAACAGCCACACTGGAGAAGTGTACGGAGTGTCCTGAAACATCGAAAAAACACAGCTTAGGGAGCATAGGGCACGTCCACTCATGGGCGTATAAATTGGGAAAACTAAAAATCAGCAAGACACAGGCACCCCAATGTTTAGGGCTGCTATGTTGACAAGAACCTCCACTTCATGACACCTTAAATATCCCAGGAAAGAGAAAAATGGATAAAGAAGTTGTGGTCCTTATGTACAAAGGAATATCACTCAGACATGAAATCAATGTCATAAGGCTAGTAGAAGCAAGATGAGTGGATTTAGGTACGACGATTCTAAGTGAAATAAGTGACACAGAAAAAGACACTTATCATAAGCTATCACTTATAGAGGGAATGTAAAAACCGCTACACTTGAACTGAATTACAAAACAGAACAGAGTCACACGTTTAGAAAACACACTATGGCTGCTTAACGGGAAAGGTGAGGTGGGGTGATGCATAAAACAAGGGTTTCAAATTCGCTCAGATACTGTTCCATACACCCAATATGTAATAGACAAGACTTACTCCTTGCTCAGTGAACTGGACTCAACAACCCCTATTCACCGCACAAGAATATATGTGACTAGTAAGAATCGTAAAACCTATGTATTGATATCTCTCTGGAAGTGTGTCAAGTGGGTGTAAAGCTGCATAAACACAGCCGTGAAAAGCAGCTAAACCCCATTATAAAAATAAATTACTTTTAAAAACCTGTAAAACAAAGACAGTGAAAGAGAGAGAAATTCTTAAAAAATTCGTTCAGGAGCTGTGATGCAACCTGGATTGACCATATCTAGACCCACACCTGGATGAGACATAAGGGTGGACACTCTTGGGGCTGAGAGGTTGGGTGAGGTTGGGTGAGCAAACTCAGACCCTTTAAAGTAGTACTGCGTGGTACCCATCCCATGGGTCCCAAATCTCCAGGTTCAAGGGCATCTTCCTACATCGAAAACATGCATGAGAAACCCAGAAGATGGTACACCGTGTGATTTTGAAAGGTTTCTAAAACGCACCCAATTTCTCATCTCCTTGTGCTCGGGTTCGCCTTTCCAGCTACTTTACTAGCAATCTCCCTACTTGGAGAATCAGCACCTTTAAGCTCCTGTTCCCTACAGGTTGCAATTTGTCCTGAGGATGAACGGGAAGAGGGGCAACCAATGAGAGACTAGATCTAGGTGTTGGGACAGGCACAGGTCACTCTATTTTCCCATCAGGAAGAAGAATTAACCACAGGCTCAGCCTGCCGCCAGGAACCAGAATAGGGCCTGAGGCAATCCCGCGCTTTTGCGGCCAGCTCCCAAAAAAGCGAGTTGAAAAATGGAGCTCAGGGACACTGCAATTCACAAACCCGCAGAGTTATAAATGATAACTCTCATCCACAGATATATTGAGGGAAGGCAACGAAGAGGATTTGAAAGCAAGGCAGAATTGCAGGAAAGAGATTTCAGGAGGTAGATTCGAATCGCCTTTAAAGCACATGAAAAGCGGCAAAACGTCGACAATGATGCCCTTGGCCAAAAAGGGCGTATGCGTTTTTTCCTGAATATATTCAGGAAAAAACGCATACGCCCTTTTTGGCCAACCAAGCAACCTGGAAAGTCAAATCAGCGCTACAAAGAGGTCTCGCTTCCCATCGGTCAAAAGGGCCATGCTGCAAAAAGTGTCAAAACCAGAAATGCAGGACAGGCCATGGAGAAATGGCAGCCTTGCTACGCTGATGGGCGGGATGTAAATTGCCAACAGCCACACTGGAGAAGTGTACGGAGTGTCCTGAAACATCGAAAAAACACAGCTTAGGGAGCATAGGGCACGTCCACTCATGGGCGTATAAATTGGGAAAACTAAAAATCAGCAAGACACAGGCACCCCAATGTTTAGGGCTGCTATGTTGACAAGAACCTCCACTTCATGACACCTTAAATATCCCAGGAAAGAGAAAAATGGATAAAGAAGTTGTGGTCCTTATGTACAAAGGAATATCACTCAGACATGAAATCAATGTCATAAGGCTAGTAGAAGCAAGATGAGTGGATTTAGGTACGACGATTCTAAGTGAAATAAGTGACACAGAAAAAGACACTTATCATAAGCTATCACTTATAGAGGGAATGTAAAAACCGCTACACTTGAACTGAATTACAAAACAGAACAGAGTCACACGTTTAGAAAACACACTATGGCTGCTTAACGGGAAAGGTGAGGTGGGGTGATGCATAAAACAAGGGTTTCAAATTCGCTCAGATACTGTTCCATACACCCAATATGTAATAGACAAGACCTACTCCTTGCTCAGTGAACTGGACTCAACAACCCCTATTCACCGCACAAGAATATATGTGACTAGTAAGAATCGTAAAACCTATGTATTGATATCTCTCTGGAAGTGTGTCAAGTGGGTGTAAAGCTGCATAAACACAGCCGTGAAAAGCAGCTAAACCCCATTATAAAAATAAATTACTTTTAAAAACCTGTAAAACAAAGACAGTGAAAGAGAGAGAAATTCTTAAAAAATTCGTTCAGGAGCTGTGATGCAACCTGGATTGACCATATCTAGACCCACACCTGGATGAGACATAAGGGTGGACACTCTTGGGGCTGAGAGGTTGGGTGAGGTTGGGTGAGCAAACTCAGACCCTTTAAAGTAGTACTGCGTGGTACCCATCCCATGGGTCCCAAATCTCCAGGTTCAAGGGCATCTTCCTACATCGAAAACATGCATGAGAAACCCAGAAGATGGTACACCGTGTGATTTTGAAAGGTTTCTAAAACGCACCCAATTTCTCATCTCCTTGTGCTCGGGTTCGCCTTTCCAGCTACTTTACTAGCAATCTCCCTACTTGGAGAATCAGCACCTTTAAGCTCCTGTTCCCTACAGGTTGCAATTTGTCCTGAGGATGAACGGGAAGAGGGGCAACCAATGAGAGACTAGATCTAGGTGTTGGGACAGGCACAGGTCACTCTATTTTCCCATCAGGAAGAAGAATTAACCACAGGCTCAGCCTGCCGCCAGGAACCAGAATAGGGCCTGAGGCAATCCCGCGCTTTTGCGGCCAGCTCCCAAAAAAGCGAGTTGAAAAATGGAGCTCAGGGACACTGCAATTCACAAACCCGCAGAGTTATAAATGATAACTCTCATCCACAGATATATTGAGGGAAGGCAACGAAGAGGATTTGAAAGCAAGGCAGAATTGCAGGAAAGAGATTTCAGGAGGTAGATTCGAATCGCCTTTAAAGCACATGAAAAGCGGCAAAACGTCGACAATGATGCCCTTGGCCAAAAAGGGCGTATGCGTTTTTTCCTGAATATATTCAGGAAAAAACGCATACGCCCTTTTTGGCCAACCAAGCAACCTGGAAAGTCAAATCAGCGCTACAAAGAGGTCTCGCTTCCCATCGGTCAAAAGGGCCATGCTGCAAAAAGTGTCAAAACCAGAAATGCAGGACAGGCCATGGAGAAATGGCAGCCTTGCTACGCTGATGGGCGGGATGTAAATTGCCAACAGCCACACTGGAGAAGTGTACGGAGTGTCCTGAAACATCGAAAAAACACAGCTTAGGGAGCATAGGGCACGTCCACTCATGGGCGTATAAATTGGGAAAACTAAAAATCAGCAAGACACAGGCACCCCAATGTTTAGGGCTGCTATGTTGACAAGAACCTCCACTTCATGACACCTTAAATATCCCAGGAAAGAGAAAAATGGATAAAGAAGTTGTGGTCCTTATGTACAAAGGAATATCACTCAGACATGAAATCAATGTCATAAGGCTAGTAGAAGCAAGATGAGTGGATTTAGGTACGACGATTCTAAGTGAAATAAGTGACACAGAAAAAGACACTTATCATAAGCTATCACTTATAGAGGGAATGTAAAAACCGCTACACTTGAACTGAATTACAAAACAGAACAGAGTCACACGTTTAGAAAACACACTATGGCTGCTTAACGGGAAAGGTGAGGTGGGGTGATGCATAAAACAAGGGTTTCAAATTCGCTCAGATACTGTTCCATACACCCAATATGTAATAGACAAGACCTACTCCTTGCTCAGTGAACTGGACTCAACAACCCCTATTCACCGCACAAGAATATATGTGACTAGTAAGAATCGTAAAACCTATGTATTGATATCTCTCTGGAAGTGTGTCAAGTGGGTGTAAAGCTGCATAAACACAGCCGTGAAAAGCAGCTAAACCCCATTATAAAAATAAATTACTTTTAAAAACCTGTAAAACAAAGACAGTGAAAGAGAGAGAAATTCTTAAAAAATTCGTTCAGGAGCTGTGATGCAACCTGGATTGACCATATCTAGACCCACACCTGGATGAGACATAAGGGTGGACACTCTTGGGGCTGAGAGGTTGGGTGAGGTTGGGTGAGCAAACTCAGACCCTTTAAAGTAGTACTGCGTGGTACCCATCCCATGGGTCCCAAATCTCCAGGTTCAAGGGCATCTTCCTACATCGAAAACATGCATGAGAAACCCAGAAGATGGTACACCGTGTGATTTTGAAAGGTTTCTAAAACGCACCCAATTTCTCATCTCCTTGTGCTCGGGTTCGCCTTTCCAGCTACTTTACTAGCAATCTCCCTACTTGGAGAATCAGCACCTTTAAGCTCCTGTTCCCTACAGGTTGCAATTTGTCCTGAGGATGAACGGGAAGAGGGGCAACCAATGAGAGACTAGATCTAGGTGTTGGGACAGGCACAGGTCACTCTATTTTCCCATCAGGAAGAAGAATTAACCACAGGCTCAGCCTGCCGCCAGGAACCAGAATAGGGCCTGAGGCAATCCCGCGCTTTTGCGGCCAGCTCCCAAAAAAGCGAGTTGAAAAATGGAGCTCAGGGACACTGCAATTCACAAACCCGCAGAGTTATAAATGATAACTCTCATCCACAGATATATTGAGGGAAGGCAACGAAGAGGATTTGAAAGCAAGGCAGAATTGCAGGAAACAGATTTCAGGAGGTAGATTCGAATCGCCTTTAAAGCACATGAAAAGCGGCAAAACGTCGACAATGATGCCCTTGGCCAAAAAGGGCGTATGCGTTTTTTCCTGAATATATTCAGGAAAAAACGCATACGCCCTTTTTGGCCAACCAAGCAACCTGGAAAGGCAAATCAGCGCTACAAAGAGGTCTCGCTTCCCATCGGTCAAAAGGGCCATGCTGCAAAAAGTGTCAAAACCAGAAATGCAGGACAGGCCATGGAGAAATGGCAGCCTTGCTACGCTGATGGGCGGGATGTAAATTGCCAACAGCCACTCTGGAGAAGTGTACGGAGTGTCCTGAAACATCGAAAAAACACAGCTTAGGGAGCATAGGGCACGTCCACTCATGGGCGTATAAATTGGGAAAACTAAAAATCAGCAAGACACAGGCACCCCAATGTTTAGGGCTGCTATGTTGACAAGAACCTCCACTTCATGACACCTTAAATATCCCAGGAAAGAGAAAAATGGATAAAGAAGTTGTGGTCCTTATGTACAAAGGAATATCAGTCAGACATGAAATCAATGTCATAAGGCTAGTAGAAGCAAGATGAGTGGATTTAGGTACGACGATTCTAAGTGAAATAAGTGACACAGAAAAAGACACTTATCATAAGCTATCACTTATAGAGGGAATGTAAAAACCGCTACACCTGAACTGAATTACAAAACAGAACAGAGTCACACGTTTAGAAAACACACTATGGCTGCTTAACGGGAAAGGTGAGGTGGGGTGATGCATAAAACAAGGGTTTCAAATTCGCTCAGATACTGTTCCATACACCCAATATGTAATAGACAAGACCTACTCCTTGCTCAGTGAACTGGACTCAACAACCCCTATTCACCGCACAAGAATATATGTGACTAGTAAGAATCGTAAAACCTATGTATTGATATCTCTCTGGAAGTGTGTCAAGTGGGTGTAAAGCTGCATAAACACAGCCGTGAAAAGCAGCTAAACCCCATTATAAAAATAAATTACTTTTAAAAACCTGTAAAACAAAGACAGTGAAAGAGAGAGAAATTCTTAAAAAATTCGTTCAGGTGCTGTGATGCAACCTGGATTGACCATATCTAGACCCACACCTGGATGAGACATAAGGGTGGACACTCTTGGGGCTGAGAGGTTGGGTGAGGTTGGGTGAGCAAACTCAGACCCTTTAAAGTAGTACTGCGTGGTACCCATCCCATGGGTCCCAAATCTCCAGGTTCAAGGGCATCTTCCTACATCGAAAACATGCATGAGAAACCCAGAAGATGGTACACCGTGTGATTTTGAAAGGTTTCTAAAACGCACCCAATTTCTCATCTCCTTGTGCTCGGGTTCGCCTTTCCAGCTACTTTACTAGCAATCTCCCTACTTGGAGAATCAGCACCTTTAAGCTCCTGTTCCCTACAGGTTGCAATTTGTCCTGAGGATGAACGGGAAGAGGGGCAACCAATGAGAGACTAGATCTAGGTGTTGGGACAGGCACAGGTCACTCTATTTTCCCATCAGGAAGAAGAATTAACCACAGGCTCAGCCTGCCGCCAGGAACCAGAATAGGGCCTGAGGCAATCCCGCGCTTTTGCGGCCAGCTCCCAAAAAAGCGAGTTGAAAAATGGAGCTCAGGGACACTGCAATTCACAAACCCGCAGAGTTATAAATGATAACTCTCATCCACAGATATATTGAGGGAAGGCAACGAAGAGGATTTGAAAGCAAGGCAGAATTGCAGGAAACAGATTTCAGGAGGTAGATTCGAATCGCCTTTAAAGCACATGAAAAGCGGCAAAACGTCGACAATGATGCCCTTGGCCAAAAAGGGCGTATGCGTTTTTTCCTGAATATATTCAGGAAAAAACGCATACGCCCTTTTTGGCCAACCAAGCAACCTGGAAAGTCAAATCAGCGCTACAAAGAGGTCTCGCTTCCCATCGGTCAAAAGGGCCATGCTGCAAAAAGTGTCAAAACCAGAAATGCAGGACAGGCCATGGAGAAATGGCAGCCTTGCTACGCTGATGGGCGGGATGTAAATTGCCAACAGCCACACTGGAGAAGTGTACGGAGTGTCCTGAAACATCGAAAAAACACAGCTTAGGGAGCATAGGGCACGTCCACTCATGGGCGTATAAATTGGGAAAACTAAAAATCAGCAAGACACAGGCACCCCAATGTTTAGGGCTGCTATGTTGACAAGAACCTCCACTTCATGACACCTTAAATATCCCAGGAAAGAGAAAAATGGATAAAGAAGTTGTGGTCCTTATGTACAAAGGAATATCACTCAGACATGAAATCAATGTCATAAGGCTAGTAGAAGCAAGATGAGTGGATTTAGGTACGACGATTCTAAGTGAAATAAGTGACACAGAAAAAGACACTTATCATAAGCTATCACTTATAGAGGGAATGTAAAAACCGCTACACCTGAACTGAATTACAAAACAGAACAGAGTCACACGTTTAGAAAACACACTATGGCTGCTTAACGGGAAAGGTGAGGTGGGGTGATGCATAAAACAAGGGTTTCAAATTCGCTCAGATACTGTTCCATACACCCAATATGTAATAGACAAGACCTACTCCTTGCTCAGTGAACTGGACTCAACAACCCCTATTCACCGCACAAGAATATATGTGACTAGTAAGAATCGTAAAACCTATGTATTGATATCTCTCTGGAAGTGTGTCAAGTGGGTGTAAAGCTGCATAAACACAGCCGTGAAAAGCAGCTAAACCCCATTATAAAAATAAATTACTTTTAAAAACCTGTAAAACAAAGACAGTGAAAGAGAGAGAAATTCTTAAAAAATTCGTTCAGGAGCTGTGATGCAACCTGGATTGACCATATCTAGACCCACACCTGGATGAGACATAAGGGTGGACACTCTTGGGGCTGAGAGGTTGGGTGAGGTTGGGTGAGCAAACTCAGACCCTTTAAAGTAGTACTGCGTGGTACCCATCCCATGGGTCCCAAATCTCCAGGTTCAAGGGCATCTTCCTACATCGAAAACATGCATGAGAAACCCAGAAGATGGTACACCGTGTGATTTTGAAAGGTTTCTAAAACGCACCCAATTTCTCATCTCCTTGTGCTCGGGTTCGCCTTTCCAGCTACTTTACTAGCAATCTCCCTACTTGGAGAATCAGCACCTTTAAGCTCCTGTTCCCTACAGGTTGCAATTTGTCCTGAGGATGAACGGGAAGAGGGGCAACCAATGAGAGACTAGATCTAGGTGTTGGGACAGGCACAGGTCACTCTATTTTCCCATCAGGAAGAAGAATTAACCACAGGCTCAGCCTGCCGCCAGGAACCAGAATAGGGCCTGAGGCAATCCCGCGCTTTTGCGGCCAGCTCCCAAAAAAGCGAGTTGAAAAATGGAGCTCAGGGACACTGCAATTCACAAACCCGCAGAGTTATAAATGATAACTCTCATCCACAGATATATTGAGGGAAGGCAACGAAGAGGATTTGAAAGCAAGGCAGAATTGCAGGAAAGAGATTTCAGGAGGTAGATTCGAATCGCCTTTAAAGCACATGAAAAGCGGCAAAACGTCGACAATGATGCCCTTGGCCAAAAAGGGCGTATGCGTTTTTTCCTGAATATATTCAGGAAAAAACGCATACGCCCTTTTTGGCCAACCAAGCAACCTGGAAAGTCAAATCAGCGCTACAAAGAGGTCTCGCTTCCCATCGGTCAAAAGGGCCATGCTGCAAAAAGTGTCAAAACCAGAAATGCAGGACAGGCCATGGAGAAATGGCAGCCTTGCTACGCTGATGGGCGGGATGTAAATTGCCAACAGCCACACTGGAGAAGTGTACGGAGTGTCCTGAAACATCGAAAAAACACAGCTTAGGGAGCATAGGGCACGTCCACTCATGGGCGTATAAATTGGGAAAACTAAAAATCAGCAAGACACAGGCACCCCAATGTTTAGGGCTGCTATGTTGACAAGAACCTCCACTTCATGACACCTTAAATATCCCAGGAAAGAGAAAAATGGATAAAGAAGTTGTGGTCCTTATGTACAAAGGAATATCACTCAGACATGAAATCAATGTCATAAGGCTAGTAGAAGCAAGATGAGTGGATTTAGGTACGACGATTCTAAGTGAAATAAGTGACACAGAAAAAGACACTTATCATAAGCTATCACTTATAGAGGGAATGTAAAAACCGCTACACCTGAACTGAATTACAAAACAGAACAGAGTCACACGTTTAGAAAACACACTATGGCTGCTTAACGGGAAAGGTGAGGTGGGGTGATGCATAAAACAAGGGTTTCAAATTCGCTCAGATACTGTTCCATACACCCAATATGTAATAGACAAGACCTACTCCTTGCTCAGTGAACTGGACTCAACAACCCCTATTCACCGCACAAGAATATATGTGACTAGTAAGAATCGTAAAACCTATGTATTGATATCTCTCTGGAAGTGTGTCAAGTGGGTGTAAAGCTGCATAAACACAGCCGTGAAAAGCAGCTAAACCCCATTATAAAAATAAATTACTTTTAAAAACCTGTAAAACAAAGACAGTGAAAGAGAGAGAAATTCTTAAAAAATTCGTTCAGGAGCTGTGATGCAACCTGGATTGACCATATCTAGACCCACACCTGGATGAGACATAAGGGTGGACACTCTTGGGGCTGAGAGGTTGGGTGAGGTTGGGTGAGCAAACTCAGACCCTTTAAAGTAGTACTGCGTGGTACCCATCCCATGGGTCCCAAATCTCCAGGTTCAAGGGCATCTTCCTACATCGAAAACATGCATGAGAAACCCAGAAGATGGTACACCGTGTGATTTTGAAAGGTTTCTAAAACGCACCCAATTTCTCATCTCCTTGTGCTCGGGTTCGCCTTTCCAGCTACTTTACTAGCAATCTCCCTACTTGGAGAATCAGCACCTTTAAGCTCCTGTTCCCTACAGGTTGCAATTTGTCCTGAGGATGAACGGGAAGAGGGGCAACCAATGAGAGACTAGATCTAGGTGTTGGGACAGGCACAGGTCACTCTATTTTCCCATCAGGAAGAAGAATTAACCACAGGCTCAGCCTGCCGCCAGGAACCAGAATAGGGCCTGAGGCAATCCCGCGCTTTTGCGGCCAGCTCCCAAAAAAGCGAGTTGAAAAATGGAGCTCAGGGACACTGCAATTCACAAACCCGCAGAGTTATAAATGATAACTCTCATCCACAGATATATTGAGGGAAGGCAACGAAGAGGATTTGAAAGCAAGGCAGAATTGCAGGAAAGAGATTTCAGGAGGTAGATTCGAATCGCCTTTAAAGCACATGAAAAGCGGCAAAACGTCGACAATGATGCCCTTGGCCAAAAAGGGCGTATGCGTTTTTTCCTGAATATATTCAGGAAAAAACGCATACGCCCTTTTTGGCCAACCAAGCAACCTGGAAAGTCAAATCAGCGCTACAAAGAAGTCTCGCTTCCCATCGGTCAAAATGGCCATGCTGCAAAAAGTGTCAAAACCAGAAATGCAGTACAGGCCATGGAGAAATGGCAGCCTTGCTACGCTGATGGGCGGGATGTAAATTGCCAAAAGCCACACTGGAGAAGTGTACGGTGTGTCCTGAAACATCGAAAAAACACAGCTTAGGGAGCATAGGGCACGTCCACTCATGGGCGTATAAATTGGGAAAACTAAAAATCAGCAAGACACAGGCACCCCAATGTTTAGGGCTGCTATGTTGACAAGAACCTCCACTTCATGACACCTTAAATATCCCAGGAAAGAGAAAAATGGATAAAGAAGTTGTGGTCCTTATGTACAAAGGAATATCACTCAGACATGAAATCAATGTCATAAGGCTAGTAGAAGCAAGATGAGTGGATTTAGGTACGACGATTCTAAGTGAAATAAGTGACACAGAAAAAGACACTTATCATAAGCTATCACTTATAGAGGGAATGTAAAAACCGCTACACCTGAACTGAATTACAAAACAGAACAGAGTCACACGTTTAGAAAACACACTATGGCTGCTTAACGGGAAAGGTGAGGTGGGGTGATGCATAAAACAAGGGTTTCAAATTCGCTCAGATACTGTTCCATACACCCAATATGTAATAGACAAGACCTACTCCTTGCTCAGTGAACTGGACTCAACAACCCCTATTCACCGCACAAGAATATATGTGACTAGTAAGAATCGTAAAACCTATGTATTGATATCTCTCTGGAAGTGTGTCAAGTGGGTGTAAAGCTGCATAAACACAGCCGTGAAAAGCAGCTAAACCCCATTATAAAAATAAATTACTTTTAAAAACCTGTAAAACAAAGACAGTGAAAGAGAGAGAAATTCTTAAAAAATTCGTTCAGGAGCTGTGATGCAACCTGGATTGACCATATCTAGACCCACACCTGGATGAGACATAAGGGTGGACACTCTTGGGGCTGAGAGGTTGGGTGAGGTTGGGTGAGCAAACTCAGACCCTTTAAAGTAGTACTGCGTGGTACCCATCCCATGGGTCCCAAATCTCCAGGTTCAAGGGCATCTTCCTACATCGAAAACATGCATGAGAAACCCAGAAGATGGTACACCGTGTGATTTTGAAAGGTTTCTAAAACGCACCCAATTTCTCATCTCCTTGTGCTCGGGTTCGCCTTTCCAGCTACTTTACTAGCAATCTCCCTACTTGGAGAATCAGCACCTTTAAGCTCCTGTTCCCTACAGGTTGCAATTTGTCCTGAGGATGAACGGGAAGAGGGGCAACCAATGAGAGACTAGATCTAGGTGTTGGGACAGGCACAGGTCACTCTATTTTCCCATCAGGAAGAAGAATTAACCACAGGCTCAGCCTGCCGCCAGGAACCAGAATAGGGCCTGAGGCAATCCCGCGCTTTTGCGGCCAGCTCCCAAAAAAGCGAGTTGAAAAATGGAGCTCAGGGACACTGCAATTCACAAACCCGCAGAGTTATAAATGATAACTCTCATCCACAGATATATTGAGGGAAGGCAACGAAGAGGATTTGAAAGCAAGGCAGAATTGCAGGAAAGAGATTTCAGTAGGTAGATTCGAATCGCCTTTAAAGCACATGAAAAGCGGCAAAACGTCGACAATGATGCCCTTGGCCAAAAAGGGCGTATGCGTTTTTTCCTGAATATATTCAGGAAAAAACGCATACGCCCTTTTTGGCCAACCAAGCAACCTGGAAAGGCAAATCAGCGCTACAAAGAGGTCTCGCTTCCCATCGGTCAAAAGGGCCATGCTGCAAAAAGTGTCAAAACCAGAAATGCAGGACAGGCCATGGAGAAATGGCAGCCTTGCTACGCTGATGGGCGGGATGTAAATTGCCAACAGCCACACTGGAGAAGTGTACGGAGTGTCCTGAAACATCGAAAAAACACAGCTTAGGGAGCATAGGGCACGTCCACTCATGGGCGTATAAATTGGGAAAACTAAAAATCAGCAAGACACAGGCACCCCAATGTTTAGGGCTGCTATGTTGACAAGAACCTCCACTTCATGACACCTTAAATATCCCAGGAAAGAGAAAAATGGATAAAGAAGTTGTGGTCCTTATGTACAAAGGAATATCACTCAGACATGAAATCAATGTCATAAGGCTAGTAGAAGCAAGATGAGTGGATTTAGGTACGACGATTCTAAGTGAAATAAGTGACACAGAAAAAGACACTTATCATAAGCTATCACTTATAGAGGGAATGTAAAAACCGCTACACCTGAACTGAATTACAAAACAGAACAGAGTCACACGTTTAGAAAACACACTATGGCTGCTTAACGGGAAAGGTGAGGTGGGGTGATGCATAAAACAAGGGTTTCAAATTCGCTCAGATACTGTTCCATACACCCAGTATGTAATAGACAAGACCTACTCCTTGCTCAGTGAACTGGACTCAACAACCCCTATTCACCGCACAAGAATATATGTGACTAGTAAGAATCGTAAAACCTATGTATTGATATCTCTCTGGAAGTGTGTCAAGTGGGTGTAAAGCTGCATAAACACAGCCGTGAAAAGCAGCTAAACCCCATTATAAAAATAAATTACTTTTAAAAACCTGTAAAACAAAGACAGTGAAAGAGAGAGAAATTCTTAAAAAATTCGTTCAGGAGCTGTGATGCAACCTGGATTGACCATATCTAGACCCACACCTGGATGAGACATAAGGGTGGACACTCTTGGGGCTGAGAGGTTGGGTGAGGTTGGGTGAGCAAACTCAGACCCTTTAAAGTAGTACTGCGTGGTACCCATCCCATGGGTCCCAAATCTCCAGGTTCAAGGGCATCTTCCTACATCGAAAACATGCATGAGAAACCCAGAAGATGGTACACCGTGTGATTTTGAAAGGTTTCTAAAACGCACCCAATTTCTCATCTCCTTGTGCTCGGGTTCGCCTTTCCAGCTACTTTACTAGCAATCTCCCTACTTGGAGAATCAGCACCTTTAAGCTCCTGTTCCCTACAGGTTGCAATTTGTCCTGAGGATGAACGGGAAGAGGGGCAACCAATGAGAGACTAGATCTAGGTGTTGGGACAGGCACAGGTCACTCTATTTTCCCATCAGGAAGAAGAATTAACCACAGGCTCAGCCTGCCGCCAGGAACCAGAATAGGGCCTGAGGCAATCCCGCGCTTTTGCGGCCAGCTCCCAAAAAAGCGAGTTGAAAAATGGAGCTCAGGGACACTGCAATTCACAAACCCGCAGAGTTATAAATGATAACTCTCATCCACAGATATATTGAGGGAAGGCAACGAAGAGGATTTGAAAGCAAGGCAGAATTGCAGGAAACAGATTTCAGGAGGTAGATTCGAATCGCCTTTAAAGCACATGAAAAGCGGCAAAACGTCGACAATGATGCCCTTGGCCAAAAAGGGCGTATGCGTTTTCTCCTGAATATATTCAGGAAAAAACGCATACGCCCTTTTTGGCCAACCAAGCAACCTGGAAAGGCAAATCAGCGCTACAAAGAGGTCTCGCTTCCCATCGGTCAAAAGGGCCATGCTGCAAAAAGTGTCAAAACCAGAAATGCAGGACAGGCCATGGAGAAATGGCAGCCTTGCTACGCTGATGGGCGGGATGTAAATTGCCAACAGCCACTCTGGAGAAGTGTACGGAGTGTCCTGAAACATCGAAAAAACACAGCTTAGGGAGCATAGGGCACGTCCACTCATGGGCGTATAAATTGGGAAAACTAAAAATCAGCAAGACACAGGCACCCCAATGTTTAGGGCTGCTATGTTGACAAGAACCTCCACTTCATGACACCTTAAATATCCCAGGAAAGAGAAAAATGGATAAAGAAGTTGTGGTCCTTATGTACAAAGGAATATCCCTCAGACATGAAATCAATGTCATAAGGCTAGTAGAAGCAAGATGAGTGGATTTAGGTATGACGATTCTAAGTGAAATAAGTCACACAGAAAAAGACACTTATCATAAGCTATCACTTATAGAGGGAATGTAAAAACCGCTACACCTGAACTGAATTACAAAACAGAACAGAGTCACACGTTTAGAAAACACACTATGGCTGCTTAACGGGAAAGGTGAGGTGGGGTGATGCATAAAACAAGGGTTTCAAATTCGCTCAGATACTGTTCCATACACCCAATATGTAATAGACAAGACCTACTCCTTGCTCAGTGAACTGGACTCAACAACCCCTATTCACCGCACAAGAATATATGTGACTAGTAAGAATCGTAAAACCTATGTATTGATATCTCTCTGGAAGTGTGTCAAGTGGGTGTAAAGCTGCATAAACACAGCCGTGAAAAGCAGCTAAACCCCATTATAAAAATAAATTACTTTTAAAAACCTGTAAAACAAAGACAGTGAAAGAGAGAGAAATTCTTAAAAAATTCGTTCAGGAGCTGTGATGCAACCTGGATTGACCATATCTAGACCCACACCTGGATGAGACATAAGGGTGGACACTCTTGGGGCTGAGAGGTTGGGTGAGGTTGGGTGAGCAAACTCAGACCCTTTAAAGTAGTACTGCGTGGTACCCATCCCATGGGTCCCAAATCTCCAGGTTCAAGGGCATCTTCCTACATCGAAAACATGCATGAGAAACCCAGAAGATGGTGCACCGTGTGATTTTGAAAGGTTTCTAAAACGCACCCAATTTCTCATCTCCTTGTGCTCGGGTTCGCCTTTCCAGCTACTTTACTAGCAATCTCCCTACTTGGAGAATCAGCACCTTTAAGCTCCTGTTCCCTACAGGTTGCAATTTGTCCTGAGGATGAACGGGAAGAGGGGCAACCAATGAGAGACTAGATCTAGGTGTTGGGACAGGCACAGGTCACTCTATTTTCCCATCAGGAAGAAGAATTAACCACAGGCTCAGCCTGCCGCCAGGAACCAGAATAGGGCCTGAGGCAATCCCGCGCTTTTGCGGCCAGCTCCCAAAAAAGCGAGTTGAAAAATGGAGCTCAGGGACACTGCAATTCACAAACCCGCAGAGTTATAAATGATAACTCTCATCCACAGATATATTGAGGGAAGGCAACGAAGAGGATTTGAAAGCAAGGCAGAATTGCAGGAAACAGATTTCAGGAGGTAAATTCGAATCGCCTTTAAAGCACATGAAAAGCGGCAAAACGTCGACAATGATGCCCTTGGCCAAAAAGGGCGTATGCGTTTTTTCCTGAATATATTCAGGAAAAAACGCATACGCCCTTTTTGGCCAACCAAGCAACCTGGAAAGTCAAATCAGCGCTACAAAGAGGTCTCGCATCCCATCGGTCAAAAGGGCCATGCTGCAAAAAGTGTCAAAACCAGAAATGCAGTACAGGCCATGGAGAAATGGCAGCCTTGCTACGCTGATGGGCGGGATGTAAATTGCCAAAAGCCACACTGGAGAAGTGTACGGTGTGTCCTGAAACATCGAAAAAACACAGCTTAGGGAGCATAGGGCACGTCCACTCATGGGCGTATAAATTGGGAAAACTAAAAATCAGCAAGACACAGGCACCCCAATGTTTAGGGCTGCTATTTTGACAAGAACCTCCACTTCATGACACCTTAAATATCCCAGGAAAGAGAAAAATGGATAAAGAAGTTGTGGTCCTTATGTACAAAGGAATATCACTCAGACATGAAATCAATGTCATAAGGCTAGTAGAAGCAAGATGAGTGGATTTAGGTACGACGATTCTAAGTGAAATAAGTGACACAGAAAAAGACACTTATCATAAGCTATCACTTATAGAGGGAATGTAAAAACCGCTACACCTGAACTGAATTACAAAACAGAACAGAGTCACACGTTTAGAAAACACACTATGGCTGCTTAACGGGAAAGGTGAGGTGGGGTGATGCATAAAACAAGGGTTTCAAATTCGCTCAGATACTGTTCCATACACCCAATATGTAATAGACAAGACCTACTCCTTGCTCAGTGAACTGGACTCAACAACCCCTATTCACCGCACAAGAATATATGTGACTAGTAAGAATCGTAAAACCTATGTATTGATATCTCTCTGGAAGTGTGTCAAGTGGGTGTAAAGCTGCATAAACACAGCCGTGAAAAGCAGCTAAACCCCATTATAAAAATAAATTACTTTTAAAAACCTGTAAAACAAAGACAGTGAAAGAGAGAGAAATTCTTAAAAAATTCGTTCAGGAGCTGTGATGCAACCTGGATTGACCATATCTAGACCCACACCTGGATGAGACATAAGGGTGGACACTCTTGGGGCTGAGAGGTTGGGTGAGGTTGGGTGAGCAAACTCAGACCCTTTAAAGTAGTACTGCGTGGTACCCATCCCATGGGTCCCAAATCTCCAGGTTCAAGGGCATCTTCCTACATCGAAAACATGCATGAGAAACCCAGAAGATGGTGCACCGTGTGATTTTGAAAGGTTTCTAAAACGCACCCAATTTCTCATCTCCTTGTGCTCGGGTTCGCCTTTCCAGCTACTTTACTAGCAATCTCCCTACTTGGAGAATCAGCACCTTTAAGCTCCTGTTCCCTACAGGTTGCAATTTGTCCTGAGGATGAACGGGAAGAGGGGCAACCAATGAGAGACTAGATCTTGGTGTTGGGACAGGCACAGGTCACTCTATTTTCCCATCAGGAAGAAGAATTAACCACAGGCTCAGCCTGCCGCCAGGAACCAGAATAGGGCCTGAGGCAATCCCGCGCTTTTGCGGCCAGCTCCCAAAAAAGCGAGTTGAAAAATGGAGCTCAGGGACACTGCAATTCACAAACCCGCAGAGTTATAAATGATAACTCTCATCCACAGATATATTGAGGGAAGGCAACGAAGAGGATTTGAAAGCAAGGCAGAATTGCAGGAAACAGATTTCAGGAGGTAGATTCGAATCGCCTTTAAAGCACATGAAAAGCGGCAAAACGTCGACAATGATGCCCTTGGCCAAAAAGGGCGTATGCGTTTTTTCCTGAATATATTCAGGAAAAAACGCATACGCCCTTTTTGGCCAACCAAGCAACCTGGAAAGTCAAATCAGCGCTACAAAGAGGTCTCGCTTCCCATCGGTCAAAAGGGCCATGCTGCAAAAAGTGTCAAAACCAGAAATGCAGGACAGGCCATGGAGAAATGGCAGCCTTGCTACGCTGATGGGCGGGATGTAAATTGCCAAAAGCCACTCTGGAGAAGTGTACGGTGTGTCCTGAAACATCGAAAAAACACAGCTTAGGGAGCATAGGGCACGTCCACTCATGGGCGTATAAATTGGGAAAACTAAAATTCAGCAAGACACAGGCACCCCAATGTTTAGGGCTGCTATATTGACAAGAACCTCCACTTCATGACACCTTAAATATCCCAGGAAAGAGAAAAATGGATAAAGAAGTTGTGGTCCTTATGTACAAAGGAATATCACTCAGACATGAAATCAATGTCATAAGGCTAGTAGAAGCAAGATGAGTGGATTTAGGTATGACGATTCTAAGTGAAATAAGTCACACAGAAAAAGACACTTATCATAAGCTATCACTTATAGAGGGAATGTAAAAACCGCTACACCTGAACTGAATTACAAAACAGAACAGAGTCACACGTTTAGAAAACACATTATGGCTGCTTAACGGGAAAGGTGAGGTGGGGTGATGCATAAAACAAGGGTTTCAATTTCGCTCAGATACTGTTCCATACACCCAATATGTAATAGACAAGACCTACTCCTTGCTCAGTGAACTGGACTCAACAACCCCTATTCACCGCACAAGAATATATGTGACTAGTAAGAATCGTAAAACCTATGTATTGATATCTCTCTGGAAGTGTGTCAAGTGGGTGTAAAGCTGCATAAACACAGCCGTGAAAAGCAGCTAAACCCCATTATAAAAATAAATTACTTTTAAAAACCTGTAAAACAAAGACAGTGAAAGAGAGAGAAATTCTTAAAAAATTCGTTCAGGAGCTGTGATGCAACCTGGATTGACCATATCTAGACCCACACCTGGATGAGACATAAGGGTGGACACTCTTGGGGCTGAGAGGTTGGGTGAGGTTGGGTGAGCAAACTCAGACCCTTTAAAGTAGTACTGCGTGGTACCCATCCCATGGGTCCCAAATCTCCAGGTTCAAGGGCATCTTCCTACATCGAAAACATGCATGAGAAACCCAGAAGATGGTACACCGTGTGATTTTGAAAGGTTTCTAAAACGCACCCAATTTCTCATCTCCTTGTGCTCGGGTTCGCCTTTCCAGCTACTTTACTAGCAATCTCCCTACTTGGAGAATCAGCACCTTTAAGCTCCTGTTCCCTACAGGTTGCAATTTGTCCTGAGGATGAACGGGAAGAGGGGCAACCAATGAGAGACTAGATCTAGGTGTTGGGACAGGCACAGGTCACTCTATTTTCCCATCAGGAAGAAGAATTAACCACAGGCTCAGCCTGCCGCCAGGAACCAGAATAGGGCCTGAGGCAATCCCGCGCTTTTGCGGCCAGCTCCCAAAAAAGCGAGTTGAAAAATGGAGCTCAGGGACACTGCAATTCACAAACCCGCAGAGTTATAAATGATAACTCTCATCCACAGATATATTGAGGGAAGGCAACGAAGAGGATTTGAAAGCAAGGCAGAATTGCAGGAAACAGATTTCAGGAGGTAGATTCGAATCGCCTTTAAAGCACATGAAAAGCGGCAAAACGTCGACAATGATGCCCTTGGCCAAAAAGGGCGTATGCGTTTTTTCCTGAATATATTCAGGAAAAAACGCATACGCCCTTTTTGGCCAACCAAGCAACCTGGAAAGTCAAATCAGCGCTACAAAGAGGTCTCGCTTCCCATCGGTCAAAAGGGCCATGCTGCAAAAAGTGTCAAAACCAGAAATGCAGGACAGGCCATGGAGAAATGGCAGCCTTGCTACGCTGATGGGCGGGATGTAAATTGCCAACAGCCACACTGGAGAAGTGTACGGAGTGTCCTGAAACATCGAAAAAACACAGCTTAGGGAGCATAGGGCACGTCCACTCATGGGCGTATAAATTGGGAAAACTAAAAATCAGCAAGACACAGGCACCCCAATGTTTAGGGCTGCTATGTTGACAAGAACCTCCACTTCATGACACCTTAAATATCCCAGGAAAGAGAAAAATGGATAAAGAAGTTGTGGTCCTTATGTACAAAGGAATATCACTCAGACATGAAATCAATGTCATAAGGCTAGTAGAAGCAAGATGAGTGGATTTAGGTACGACGATTCTAAGTGAAATAAGTGACACAGAAAAAGACACTTATCATAAGCTATCACTTATAGAGGGAATGTAAAAACCGCTACACTTGAACTGAATTACAAAACAGAACAGAGTCACACGTTTAGAAAACACACTATGGCTGCTTAACGGGAAAGGTGAGGTGGGGTGATGCATAAAACAAGGGTTTCAAATTCGCTCAGATACTGTTCCATACACCCAATATGTAATAGACAAGACCTACTCCTTGCTCAGTGAACTGGACTCAACAACCCCTATTCACCGCACAAGAATATATGTGACTAGTAAGAATCGTAAAACCTATGTATTGATATCTCTCTGGAAGTGTGTCAAGTGGGTGTAAAGCTGCATAAACACAGCCGTGAAAAGCAGCTAAACCCCATTATAAAAATAAATTACTTTTAAAAACCTGTAAAACAAAGACAGTGAAAGAGAGAGAAATTCTTAAAAAATTCGTTCAGGAGCTGTGATGCAACCTGGATTGACCATATCTAGACCCACACCTGGATGAGACATAAGGGTGGACACTCTTGGGGCTGAGAGGTTGGGTGAGGTTGGGTGAGCAAACTCAGACCCTTTAAAGTAGTACTGCGTGGTACCCATCCCATGGGTCCCAAATCTCCAGGTTCAAGGGCATCTTCCTACATCGAAAACATGCATGAGAAACCCAGAAGATGGTACACCGTGTGATTTTGAAAGGTTTCTAAAACGCACCCAATTTCTCATCTCCTTGTGCTCGGGTTCGCCTTTCCAGCTACTTTACTAGCAATCTCCCTACTTGGAGAATCAGCACCTTTAAGCTCCTGTTCCCTACAGGTTGCAATTTGTCCTGAGGATGAACGGGAAGAGGGGCAACCAATGAGAGACTAGATCTAGGTGTTGGGACAGGCACAGGTCACTCTATTTTCCCATCAGGAAGAAGAATTAACCACAGGCTCAGCCTGCCGCCAGGAACCAGAATAGGGCCTGAGGCAATCCCGCGCTTTTGCGGCCAGCTCCCAAAAAAGCGAGTTGAAAAATGGAGCTCAGGGACACTGCAATTCACAAACCCGCAGAGTTATAAATGATAACTCTCATCCACAGATATATTGAGGGAAGGCAACGAAGAGGATTTGAAAGCAAGGCAGAATTGCAGGAAACAGATTTCAGGAGGTAGATTCGAATCGCCTTTAAAGCACATGAAAAGCGGCAAAACGTCGACAATGATGCCCTTGGCCAAAAAGGGCGTATGCGTTTTTTCCTGAATATATTCAGGAAAAAACGCATACGCCCTTTTTGGCCAACCAAGCAACCTGGAAAGTCAAATCAGCGCTACAAAGAGGTCTCGCTTCCCATCGGTCAAAAGGGCCATGCTGCAAAAAGTGTCAAAACCAGAAATGCAGGACAGGCCATGGAGAAATGGCAGCCTTGCTACGCTGATGGGCGGGATGTAAATTGCCAACAGCCACACTGGAGAAGTGTACGGAGTGTCCTGAAACATCGAAAAAACACAGCTTAGGGAGCATAGGGCACGTCCACTCATGGGCGTATAAATTGGGAAAACTAAAAATCAGCAAGACACAGGCACCCCAATGTTTAGGGCTGCTATGTTGACAAGAACCTCCACTTCATGACACCTTAAATATCCCAGGAAAGAGAAAAATGGATAAAGAAGTTGTGGTCCTTATGTACAAAGGAATATCACTCAGACATGAAATCAATGTCATAAGGCTAGTAGAAGCAAGATGAGTGGATTTAGGTACGACGATTCTAAGTGAAATAAGTGACACAGAAAAAGACACTTATCATAAGCTATCACTTATAGAGGGAATGTAAAAACCGCTACACTTGAACTGAATTACAAAACAGAACAGAGTCACACGTTTAGAAAACACACTATGGCTGCTTAACGGGAAAGGTGAGGTGGGGTGATGCATAAAACAAGGGTTTCAAATTCGCTCAGATACTGTTCCATACACCCAATATGTAATAGACAAGACCTACTCCTTGCTCAGTGAACTGGACTCAACAACCCCTATTCACCGCACAAGAATATATGTGACTAGTAAGAATCGTAAAACCTATGTATTGATATCTCTCTGGAAGTGTGTCAAGTGGGTGTAAAGCTGCATAAACACAGCCGTGAAAAGCAGCTAAACCCCATTATAAAAATAAATTACTTTTAAAAACCTGTAAAACAAAGACAGTGAAAGAGAGAGAAATTCTTAAAAAATTCGTTCAGGAGCTGTGATGCAACCTGGATTGACCATATCTAGACCCACACCTGGATGAGACATAAGGGTGGACACTCTTGGGGCTGAGAGGTTGGGTGAGGTTGGGTGAGCAAACTCAGACCCTTTAAAGTAGTACTGCGTGGTACCCATCCCATGGGTCCCAAATCTCCAGGTTCAAGGGCATCTTCCTACATCGAAAACATGCATGAGAAACCCAGAAGATGGTGCACCGTGTGATTTTGAAAGGTTTCTAAAACGCACCCAATTTCTCATCTCCTTGTGCTCGGGTTCGCCTTTCCAGCTACTTTACTAGCAATCTCCCTACTTGGAGAATCAGCACCTTTAAGCTCCTGTTCCCTACAGGTTGCAATTTGTCCTGAGGATGAACGGGAAGAGGGGCAACCAATGAGAGACTAGATCTTGGTGTTGGGACAGGCACAGGTCACTCTATTTTCCCATCAGGAAGAAGAATTAACCACAGGCTCAGCCTGCCGCCAGGAACCAGAATAGGGCCTGAGGCAATCCCGCGCTTTTGCGGCCAGCTCCCAAAAAAGCGAGTTGAAAAATGGAGCTCAGGGACACTGCAATTCACAAACCCGCAGAGTTATAAATGATAACTCTCATCCACAGATATATTGAGGGAAGGCAACGAAGAGGATTTGAAAGCAAGGCAGAATTGCAGGAAACAGATTTCAGGAGGTAGATTCGAATCGCCTTTAAAGCACATGAAAAGCGGCAAAACGTCGACAATGATGCCCTTGGCCAAAAAGGGCGTATGCGTTTTTTCCTGAATATATTCAGGAAAAAACGCATACGCCCTTTTTGGCCAACCAAGCAACCTGGAAAGTCAAATCAGCGCTACAAAGAGGTCTCGCTTCCCATCGGTCAAAAGGGCCATGCTGCAAAAAGTGTCAAAACCAGAAATGCAGGACAGGCCATGGAGAAATGGCAGCCTTGCTACGCTGATGGGCGGGATGTAAATTGCCAAAAGCCACTCTGGAGAAGTGTACGGTGTGTCCTGAAACATCGAAAAAACACAGCTTAGGGAGCATAGGGCACGTCCACTCATGGGCGTATAAATTGGGAAAACTAAAATTCAGCAAGACACAGGCACCCCAATGTTTAGGGCTGCTATATTGACAAGAACCTCCACTTCATGACACCTTAAATATCCCAGGAAAGAGAAAAATGGATAAAGAAGTTGTGGTCCTTATGTACAAAGGAATATCACTCAGACATGAAATCAATGTCATAAGGCTAGTAGAAGCAAGATGAGTGGATTTAGGTATGACGATTCTAAGTGAAATAAGTCACACAGAAAAAGACACTTATCATAAGCTATCACTTATAGAGGGAATGTAAAAACCGCTACACCTGAACTGAATTACAAAACAGAACAGAGTCACACGTTTAGAAAACACATTATGGCTGCTTAACGGGAAAGGTGAGGTGGGGTGATGCATAAAACAAGGGTTTCAATTTCGCTCAGATACTGTTCCATACACCCAATATGTAATAGACAAGACCTACTCCTTGCTCAGTGAACTGGACTCAACAACCCCTATTCACCGCACAAGAATATATGTGACTAGTAAGAATCGTAAAACCTATGTATTGATATCTCTCTGGAAGTGTGTCAAGTGGGTGTAAAGCTGCATAAACACAGCCGTGAAAAGCAGCTAAACCCCATTATAAAAATAAATTACTTTTAAAAACCTGTAAAACAAAGACAGTGAAAGAGAGAGAAATTCTTAAAAAATTCGTTCAGGAGCTGTGATGCAACCTGGATTGACCATATCTAGACCCACACCTGGATGAGACATAAGGGTGGACACTCTTGGGGCTGAGAGGTTGGGTGAGGTTGGGTGAGCAAACTCAGACCCTTTAAAGTAGTACTGCGTGGTACCCATCCCATGGGTCCCAAATCTCCAGGTTCAAGGGCATCTTCCTACATCGAAAACATGCATGAGAAACCCAGAAGATGGTACACCGTGTGATTTTGAAAGGTTTCTAAAACGCACCCAATTTCTCATCTCCTTGTGCTCGGGTTCGCCTTTCCAGCTACTTTACTAGCAATCTCCCTACTTGGAGAATCAGCACCTTTAAGCTCCTGTTCCCTACAGGTTGCAATTTGTCCTGAGGATGAACGGGAAGAGGGGCAACCAATGAGAGACTAGATCTAGGTGTTGGGACAGGCACAGGTCACTCTATTTTCCCATCAGGAAGAAGAATTAACCACAGGCTCAGCCTGCCGCCAGGAACCAGAATAGGGCCTGAGGCAATCCCGCGCTTTTGCGGCCAGCTCCCAAAAAAGCGAGTTGAAAAATGGAGCTCAGGGACACTGCAATTCACAAACCCGCAGAGTTATAAATGATAACTCTCATCCACAGATATATTGAGGGAAGGCAACGAAGAGGATTTGAAAGCAAGGCAGAATTGCAGGAAACAGATTTCAGGAGGTAGATTCGAATCGCCTTTAAAGCACATGAAAAGCGGCAAAACGTCGACAATGATGCCCTTGGCCAAAAAGGGCGTATGCGTTTTTTCCTGAATATATTCAGGAAAAAACGCATACGCCCTTTTTGGCCAACCAAGCAACCTGGAAAGTCAAATCAGCGCTACAAAGAGGTCTCGCTTCCCATCGGTCAAAAGGGCCATGCTGCAAAAAGTGTCAAAACCAGAAATGCAGGACAGGCCATGGAGAAATGGCAGCCTTGCTACGCTGATGGGCGGGATGTAAATTGCCAACAGCCACACTGGAGAAGTGTACGGAGTGTCCTGAAACATCGAAAAAACACAGCTTAGGGAGCATAGGGCACGTCCACTCATGGGCGTATAAATTGGGAAAACTAAAAATCAGCAAGACACAGGCACCCCAATGTTTAGGGCTGCTATGTTGACAAGAACCTCCACTTCATGACACCTTAAATATCCCAGGAAAGAGAAAAATGGATAAAGAAGTTGTGGTCCTTATGTACAAAGGAATATCACTCAGACATGAAATCAATGTCATAAGGCTAGTAGAAGCAAGATGAGTGGATTTAGGTACGACGATTCTAAGTGAAATAAGTGACACAGAAAAAGACACTTATCATAAGCTATCACTTATAGAGGGAATGTAAAAACCGCTACACTTGAACTGAATTACAAAACAGAACAGAGTCACACGTTTAGAAAACACACTATGGCTGCTTAACGGGAAAGGTGAGGTGGGGTGATGCATAAAACAAGGGTTTCAAATTCGCTCAGATACTGTTCCATACACCCAATATGTAATAGACAAGACCTACTCCTTGCTCAGTGAACTGGACTCAACAACCCCTATTCACCGCACAAGAATATATGTGACTAGTAAGAATCGTAAAACCTATGTATTGATATCTCTCTGGAAGTGTGTCAAGTGGGTGTAAAGCTGCATAAACACAGCCGTGAAAAGCAGCTAAACCCCATTATAAAAATAAATTACTTTTAAAAACCTGTAAAACAAAGACAGTGAAAGAGAGAGAAATTCTTAAAAAATTCGTTCAGGAGCTGTGATGCAACCTGGATTGACCATATCTAGACCCACACCTGGATGAGACATAAGGGTGGACACTCTTGGGGCTGAGAGGTTGGGTGAGGTTGGGTGAGCAAACTCAGACCCTTTAAAGTAGTACTGCGTGGTACCCATCCCATGGGTCCCAAATCTCCAGGTTCAAGGGCATCTTCCTACATCGAAAACATGCATGAGAAACCCAGAAGATGGTACACCGTGTGATTTTGAAAGGTTTCTAAAACGCACCCAATTTCTCATCTCCTTGTGCTCGGGTTCGCCTTTCCAGCTACTTTACTAGCAATCTCCCTACTTGGAGAATCAGCACCTTTAAGCTCCTGTTCCCTACAGGTTGCAATTTGTCCTGAGGATGAACGGGAAGAGGGGCAACCAATGAGAGACTAGATCTAGGTGTTGGGACAGGCACAGGTCACTCTATTTTCCCATCAGGAAGAAGAATTAACCACAGGCTCAGCCTGCCGCCAGGAACCAGAATAGGGCCTGAGGCAATCCCGCGCTTTTGCGGCCAGCTCCCAAAAAAGCGAGTTGAAAAATGGAGCTCAGGGACACTGCAATTCACAAACCCGCAGAGTTATAAATGATAACTCTCATCCACAGATATATTGAGGGAAGGCAACGAAGAGGATTTGAAAGCAAGGCAGAATTGCAGGAAACAGATTTCAGGAGGTAGATTCGAATCGCCTTTAAAGCACATGAAAAGCGGCAAAACGTCGACAATGATGCCCTTGGCCAAAAAGGGCGTATGCGTTTTTTCCTGAATATATTCAGGAAAAAACGCATACGCCCTTTTTGGCCAACCAAGCAACCTGGAAAGTCAAATCAGCGCTACAAAGAGGTCTCGCTTCCCATCGGTCAAAAGGGCCATGCTGCAAAAAGTGTCAAAACCAGAAATGCAGGACAGGCCATGGAGAAATGGCAGCCTTGCTACGCTGATGGGCGGGATGTAAATTGCCAACAGCCACACTGGAGAAGTGTACGGAGTGTCCTGAAACATCGAAAAAACACAGCTTAGGGAGCATAGGGCACGTCCACTCATGGGCGTATAAATTGGGAAAACTAAAAATCAGCAAGACACAGGCACCCCAATGTTTAGGGCTGCTATGTTGACAAGAACCTCCACTTCATGACACCTTAAATATCCCAGGAAAGAGAAAAATGGATAAAGAAGTTGTGGTCCTTATGTACAAAGGAATATCACTCAGACATGAAATCAATGTCATAAGGCTAGTAGAAGCAAGATGAGTGGATTTAGGTACGACGATTCTAAGTGAAATAAGTGACACAGAAAAAGACACTTATCATAAGCTATCACTTATAGAGGGAATGTAAAAACCGCTACACTTGAACTGAATTACAAAACAGAACAGAGTCACACGTTTAGAAAACACACTATGGCTGCTTAACGGGAAAGGTGAGGTGGGGTGATGCATAAAACAAGGGTTTCAAATTCGCTCAGATACTGTTCCATACACCCAATATGTAATAGACAAGACCTACTCCTTGCTCAGTGAACTGGACTCAACAACCCCTATTCACCGCACAAGAATATATGTGACTAGTAAGAATCGTAAAACCTATGTATTGATATCTCTCTGGAAGTGTGTCAAGTGGGTGTAAAGCTGCATAAACACAGCCGTGAAAAGCAGCTAAACCCCATTATAAAAATAAATTACTTTTAAAAACCTGTAAAACAAAGACAGTGAAAGAGAGAGAAATTCTTAAAAAATTCGTTCAGGAGCTGTGATGCAACCTGGATTGACCATATCTAGACCCACACCTGGATGAGACATAAGGGTGGACACTCTTGGGGCTGAGAGGTTGGGTGAGGTTGGGTGAGCAAACTCAGACCCTTTAAAGTAGTACTGCGTGGTACCCATCCCATGGGTCCCAAATCTCCAGGTTCAAGGGCATCTTCCTACATCGAAAACATGCATGAGAAACCCAGAAGATGGTACACCGTGTGATTTTGAAAGGTTTCTAAAACGCACCCAATTTCTCATCTCCTTGTGCTCGGGTTCGCCTTTCCAGCTACTTTACTAGCAATCTCCCTACTTGGAGAATCAGCACCTTTAAGCTCCTGTTCCCTACAGGTTGCAATTTGTCCTGAGGATGAACGGGAAGAGGGGCAACCAATGAGAGACTAGATCTAGGTGTTGGGACAGGCACAGGTCACTCTATTTTCCCATCAGGAAGAAGAATTAACCACAGGCTCAGCCTGCCGCCAGGAACCAGAATAGGGCCTGAGGCAATCCCGCGCTTTTGCGGCCAGCTCCCAAAAAAGCGAGTTGAAAAATGGAGCTCAGGGACACTGCAATTCACAAACCCGCAGAGTTATAAATGATAACTCTCATCCACAGATATATTGAGGGAAGGCAACGAAGAGGATTTGAAAGCAAGGCAGAATTGCAGGAAACAGATTTCAGGAGGTAGATTCGAATCGCCTTTAAAGCACATGAAAAGCGGCAAAACGTCGACAATGATGCCCTTGGCCAAAAAGGGCGTATGCGTTTTTTCCTGAATATATTCAGGAAAAAACGCATACGCCCTTTTTGGCCAACCAAGCAACCTGGAAAGGCAAATCAGCGCTACAAAGAGGTCTCGCTTCCCATCGGTCAAAAGGGCCATGCTGCAAAAAGTGTCAAAACCAGAAATGCAGGACAGGCCATGGAGAAATGGCAGCCTTGCTACGCTGATGGGCGGGATGTAAATTGCCAACAGCCACTCTGGAGAAGTGTACGGAGTGTCCTGAAACATCGAAAAAACACAGCTTAGGGAGCATAGGGCACGTCCACTCATGGGCGTATAAATTGGGAAAACTAAAAATCAGCAAGACACAGGCACCCCAATGTTTAGGGCTGCTATGTTGACAAGAACCTCCACTTCATGACACCTTAAATATCCCAGGAAAGAGAAAAATGGATAAAGAAGTTGTGGTCCTTATGTACAAAGGAATATCACTCAGACATGAAATCAATGTCATAAGGCTAGTAGAAGCAAGATGAGTGGATTTAGGTACGACGATTCTAAGTGAAATAAGTGACACAGAAAAAGACACTTATCATAAGCTATCACTTATAGAGGGAATGTAAAACCGCTACACCTGAACTGAATTACAAAACAGAACAGAGTCACACGTTTAGAAAACACACTATGGCTGCTTAACGGGAAAGGTGAGGTGGGGTGATGCATAAAACAAGGGTTTCAAATTCGCTCAGATACTGTTCCATACACCCAATATGTAATAGACAAGACCTACTCCTTGCTCAGTGAACTGGACTCAACAACCCCTATTCACCGCACAAGAATATATGTGACTAGTAAGAATCGTAAAACCTATGTATTGATATCTCTCTGGAAGTGTGTCAAGTGGGTGTAAAGCTGCATAAACACAGCCGTGAAAAGCAGCTAAACCCCATTATAAAAATAAATTACTTTTAAAAACCTGTAAAACAAAGACAGTGAAAGAGAGAGAAATTCTTAAAAAATTCGTTCAGGTGCTGTGATGCAACCTGGATTGACCATATCTAGACCCACACCTGGATGAGACATAAGGGTGGACACTCTTGGGGCTGAGAGGTTGGGTGAGGTTGGGTGAGCAAACTCAGACCCTTTAAAGTAGTACTGCGTGGTACCCATCCCATGGGTCCCAAATCTCCAGGTTCAAGGGCATCTTCCTACATCGAAAACATGCATGAGAAACCCAGAAGATGGTACACCGTGTGATTTTGAAAGGTTTCTAAAACGCACCCAATTTCTCATCTCCTTGTGCTCGGGTTCGCCTTTCCAGCTACTTTACTAGCAATCTCCCTACTTGGAGAATCAGCACCTTTAAGCTCCTGTTCCCTACAGGTTGCAATTTGTCCTGAGGATGAACGGGAAGAGGGGCAACCAATGAGAGACTAGATCTAGGTGTTGGGACAGGCACAGGTCACTCTATTTTCCCATCAGGAAGAAGAATTAACCACAGGCTCAGCCTGCCGCCAGGAACCAGAATAGGGCCTGAGGCAATCCCGCGCTTTTGCGGCCAGCTCCCAAAAAAGCGAGTTGAAAAATGGAGCTCAGGGACACTGCAATTCACAAACCCGCAGAGTTATAAATGATAACTCTCATCCACAGATATATTGAGGGAAGGCAACGAAGAGGATTTGAAAGCAAGGCAGAATTGCAGGAAACAGATTTCAGGAGGTAGATTCGAATCGCCTTTAAAGCACATGAAAAGCGGCAAAACGTCGACAATGATGCCCTTGGCCAAAAAGGGCGTATGCGTTTTTTCCTGAATATATTCAGGAAAAAACGCATACGCCCTTTTTGGCCAACCAAGCAACCTGGAAAGTCAAATCAGCGCTACAAAGAGGTCTCGCTTCCCATCGGTCAAAAGGGCCATGCTGCAAAAAGTGTCAAAACCAGAAATGCAGGACAGGCCATGGAGAAATGGCAGCCTTGCTACGCTGATGGGCGGGATGTAAATTGCCAACAGCCACACTGGAGAAGTGTACGGAGTGTCCTGAAACATCGAAAAAACACAGCTTAGGGAGCATAGGGCACGTCCACTCATGGGCGTATAAATTGGGAAAACTAAAAATCAGCAAGACACAGGCACCCCAATGTTTAGGGCTGCTATGTTGACAAGAACCTCCACTTCATGACACCTTAAATATCCCAGGAAAGAGAAAAATGGATAAAGAAGTTGTGGTCCTTATGTACAAAGGAATATCACTCAGACATGAAATCAATGTCATAAGGCTAGTAGAAGCAAGATGAGTGGATTTAGGTACGACGATTCTAAGTGAAATAAGTGACACAGAAAAAGACACTTATCATAAGCTATCACTTATAGAGGGAATGTAAAAACCGCTACACCTGAACTGAATTACAAAACAGAACAGAGTCACACGTTTAGAAAACACACTATGGCTGCTTAACGGGAAAGGTGAGGTGGGGTGATGCATAAAACAAGGGTTTCAAATTCGCTCAGATACTGTTCCATACACCCAATATGTAATAGACAAGACCTACTCCTTGCTCAGTGAACTGGACTCAACAACCCCTATTCACCGCACAAGAATATATGTGACTAGTAAGAATCGTAAAACCTATGTATTGATATCTCTCTGGAAGTGTGTCAAGTGGGTGTAAAGCTGCATAAACACAGCCGTGAAAAGCAGCTAAACCCCATTATAAAAATAAATTACTTTTAAAAACCTGTAAAACAAAGACAGTGAAAGAGAGAGAAATTCTTAAAAAATTCGTTCAGGAGCTGTGATGCAACCTGGATTGACCATATCTAGACCCACACCTGGATGAGACATAAGGGTGGACACTCTTGGGGCTGAGAGGTTGGGTGAGGTTGGGTGAGCAAACTCAGACCCTTTAAAGTAGTACTGCGTGGTACCCATCCCATGGGTCCCAAATCTCCAGGTTCAAGGGCATCTTCCTACATCGAAAACATGCATGAGAAACCCAGAAGATGGTACACCGTGTGATTTTGAAAGGTTTCTAAAACGCACCCAATTTCTCATCTCCTTGTGCTCGGGTTCGCCTTTCCAGCTACTTTACTAGCAATCTCCCTACTTGGAGAATCAGCACCTTTAAGCTCCTGTTCCCTACAGGTTGCAATTTGTCCTGAGGATGAACGGGAAGAGGGGCAACCAATGAGAGACTAGATCTAGGTGTTGGGACAGGCACAGGTCACTCTATTTTCCCATCAGGAAGAAGAATTAACCACAGGCTCAGCCTGCCGCCAGGAACCAGAATAGGGCCTGAGGCAATCCCGCGCTTTTGCGGCCAGCTCCCAAAAAAGCGAGTTGAAAAATGGAGCTCAGGGACACTGCAATTCACAAACCCGCAGAGTTATAAATGATAACTCTCATCCACAGATATATTGAGGGAAGGCAACGAAGAGGATTTGAAAGCAAGGCAGAATTGCAGGAAACAGATTTCAGGAGGTAGATTCGAATCGCCTTTAAAGCACATGAAAAGCGGCAAAACGTCGACAATGATGCCCTTGGCCAAAAAGGGCGTATGCGTTTTTTCCTGAATATATTCAGGAAAAAACGCATACGCCCTTTTTGGCCAACCAAGCAACCTGGAAAGGCAAATCAGCGCTACAAAGAGGTCTCGCTTCCCATCGGTCAAAAGGGCCATGCTGCAAAAAGTGTCAAAACCAGAAATGCAGTACAGGCCATGGAGAAATGGCAGCCTTGCTACGCTGATGGGCGGGATGTAAATTGCCAAAAACCACACTGGAGAAGTGTACGGTGTGTCCTGAAACATCGAAAAAACACAGCTTAGGGAGCATAGGGCACGTCCACTCATGGGCGTATAAATTGGGAAAACTAAAAATCAGCAAGACACAGGCACCCCAATGTTTAGGGCTGCTATGTTGACAAGAACCTCCACTTCATGACACCTTAAATATCCCAGGAAAGAGAAAAATGGATAAAGAAGTTGTGGTCCTTATGTACAAAGGAATATCACTCAGACATGAAATCAATGTCATAAGGCTAGTAGAAGCAAGATGAGTGGATTTAGGTACGACGATTCTAAGTGAAATAAGTGACACAGAAAAAGACACTTATCATAAGCTATCACTTATAGAGGGAATGTAAAAACCGCTACACCTGAACTGAATTACAAAACAGAACAGAGTCACACGTTTAGAAAACACACTATGGCTGCTTAACGGGAAAGGTGAGGTGGGGTGATGCATAAAACAAGGGTTTCAAATTCGCTCAGATACTGTTCCATACACCCAATATGTAATAGACAAGACCTACTCCTTGCTCAGTGAACTGGACTCAACAACCCCTATTCACCGCACAAGAATATATGTGACTAGTAAGAATCGTAAAACCTATGTATTGATATCTCTCTGGAAGTGTGTCAAGTGGGTGTAAAGCTGCATAAACACAGCCGTGAAAAGCAGCTAAACCCCATTATAAAAATAAATTACTTTTAAAAACCTGTAAAACAAAGACAGTGAAAGAGAGAGAAATTCTTAAAAAATTCGTTCAGGAGCTGTGATGCAACCTGGATTGACCATATCTAGACCCACACCTGGATGAGACATAAGGGTGGACACTCTTGGGGCTGAGAGGTTGGGTGAGGTTGGGTGAGCAAACTCAGACCCTTTAAAGTAGTACTGCGTGGTACCCATCCCATGGGTCCCAAATCTCCAGGTTCAAGGGCATCTTCCTACATCGAAAACATGCATGAGAAACCCAGAAGATGGTACACCGTGTGATTTTGAAAGGTTTCTAAAACGCACCCAATTTCTCATCTCCTTGTGCTCGGGTTCGCCTTTCCAGCTACTTTACTAGCAATCTCCCTACTTGGAGAATCAGCACCTTTAAGCTCCTGTTCCCTACAGGTTGCAATTTGTCCTGAGGATGAACGGGAAGAGGGGCAACCAATGAGAGACTAGATCTAGGTGTTGGGACAGGCACAGGTCACTCTATTTTCCCATCAGGAAGAAGAATTAACCACAGGCTCAGCCTGCCGCCAGGAACCAGAATAGGGCCTGAGGCAATCCCGCGCTTTTGCGGCCAGCTCCCAAAAAAGCGAGTTGAAAAATGGAGCTCAGGGACACTGCAATTCACAAACCCGCAGAGTTATAAATGATAACTCTCATCCACAGATATATTGAGGGAAGGCAACGAAGAGGATTTGAAAGCAAGGCAGAATTGCAGGAAAGAGATTTCAGGAGGTAGATTCGAATCGCCTTTAAAGCACATGAAAAGCGGCAAAACGTCGACAATGATGCCCTTGGCCAAAAAGGGCGTATGCGTTTTTTCCTGAATATATTCAGGAAAAAACGCATACGCCCTTTTTGGCCAACCAAGCAACCTGGAAAGTCAAATCAGCGCTACAAAGAAGTCACGCATCCCATCGGTCAAAAGGGCCATGCTGCAAAAAGTGTCAAAACCAGAAATGCAGGACAGGCCATGGAGAAATGGCAGCCTTGCTACGCTGATGGGCGGGATGTAAATTGCCAAAAGCCACACTGGAGAAGTGTACGGTGTGTCCTGAAACATCGAAAAAACACAGCTTAGGGAGCATAGGGCACGTCCACTCATGGGCGTATAAATTGGGAAAACTAAAAATCAGCAAGACACAGGCACCCCAATGTTTAGGGCTGCTATGTTGACAAGAACCTCCACTTCATGACACCTTAAATATCCCAGGAAAGAGAAAAATGGATAAAGAAGTTGTGGTCCTTATGTACAAAGGAATATCACTCAGACATGAAATCAATGTCATAAGGCTAGTAGAAGCAAGATGAGTGGATTTAGGTACGACGATTCTAAGTGAAATAAGTGACACAGAAAAAGACACTTATCATAAGCTATCACTTATAGAGGGAATGTAAAAACCGCTACACCTGAACTGAATTACAAAACAGAACAGAGTCACACGTTTAGAAAACACACTATGGCTGCTTAACGGGAAAGGTGAGGTGGGGTGATGCATAAAACAAGGGTTTCAAATTCGCTCAGATACTGTTCCATACACCCAATATGTAATAGACAAGACCTACTCCTTGCTCAGTGAACTGGACTCAACAACCCCTATTCACCGCACAAGAATATATGTGACTAGTAAGAATCGTAAAACCTATGTATTGATATCTCTCTGGAAGTGTGTCAAGTGGGTGTAAAGCTGCATAAACACAGCCGTGAAAAGCAGCTAAACCCCATTATAAAAATAAATTACTTTTAAAAACCTGTAAAACAAAGACAGTGAAAGAGAGAGAAATTCTTAAAAAATTCGTTCAGGAGCTGTGATGCAACCTGGATTGACCATATCTAGACCCACACCTGGATGAGACATAAGGGTGGACACTCTTGGGGCTGAGAGGTTGGGTGAGGTTGGGTGAGCAAACTCAGACCCTTTACAGTAGTACTGCGTGGTACCCATCCCATGGGTCCCAAATCTCCAGGTTCAAGGGCATCTTCCTACATCGAAAACATGCATGAGAAACCCAGAAGATGGTACACCGTGTGATTTTGAAAGGTTTCTAAAACGCACCCAATTTCTCATCTCCTTGTGCTCGGGTTCGCCTTTCCAGCTACTTTACTAGCAATCTCCCTACTTGGAGAATCAGCACCTTTAAGCTCCTGTTCCCTACAGGTTGGAATTTGTCCTGAGGATGAACGGGAAGAGGGGCAACCAATGAGAGACTAGATCTAGGTGTTGGGACAGGCACAGGTCACTCTATTTTCCCATCAGGAAGAAGAATTAACCACAGGCTCAGCCTGCCGCCAGGAACCAGAATAGGGCCTGAGGCAATCCCGCGCTTTTGCGGCCAGCTCCCAAAAAAGCGAGTTGAAAAATGGAGCTCAGGGACACTGCAATTCACAAACCCGCAGAGTTATAAATGATAACTCTCATCCACAGATATATTGAGGGAAGGCAACGAAGAGGATTTGAAAGCAAGGCAGAATTGCAGGAAACAGATTTCAGGAGGTAGATTCGAATCGCCTTTAAAGCACATGAAAAGCGGCAAAACGTCGACAATGATGCCCTTGGCCAAAAAGGGCGTATGCGTTTTTTCCTGAATATATTCAGGAAAAAACGCATACGCCCTTTTTGGCCAACCAAGCAACCTGGAAAGGCAAATCAGCGCTACAAAGAGGTCTCGCTTCCCATCGGTCAAAAGGGCCATGCTGCAAAAAGTGTCAAAACCAGAAATGCAGGACAGGCCATGGAGAAATGGCAGCCTTGCTACGCTGATGGGCGGGATGTAAATTGCCAACAGCCACTCTGGAGAAGTGTACGGAGTGTCCTGAAACATCGAAAAAACACAGCTTAGGGAGCATAGGGCACGTCCACTCATGGGCGTATAAATTGGGAAAACTAAAAATCAGCAAGACACAGGCACCCCAATGTTTAGGGCTGCTATGTTGACAAGAACCTCCACTTCATGACACCTTAAATATCCCAGGAAAGAGAAAAATGGATAAAGAAGTTGTGGTCCTTATGTACAAAGGAATATCACTCAGACATGAAATCAATGTCATAAGGCTAGTAGAAGCAAGATGAGTGGATTTAGGTACGACGATTCTAAGTGAAATAAGTGACACAGAAAAAGACACTTATCATAAGCTATCACTTATAGAGGGAATGTAAAAACCGCTACACCTGAACTGAATTACAAAACAGAACAGAGTCACACGTTTAGAAAACACACTATGGCTGCTTAACGGGAAAGGTGAGGTGGGGTGATGCATAAAACAAGGGTTTCAAATTCGCTCAGATACTGTTCCATACACCCAATATGTAATAGACAAGACCTACTCCTTGCTCAGTGAACTGGACTCAACAACCCCTATTCACCGCACAAGAATATATGTGACTAGTAAGAATCGTAAAACCTATGTATTGATATCTCTCTGGAAGTGTGTCAAGTGGGTGTAAAGCTGCATAAACACAGCCGTGAAAAGCAGCTAAACCCCATTATAAAAATAAATTACTTTTAAAAACCTGTAAAACAAAGACAGTGAAAGAGAGAGAAATTCTTAAAAAAATTCGTTCAGGAGCTGTGATGCAACCTGGATTGACCATATCTAGACCCACACCTGGATGAGACATAAGGGTGGACACTCTTGGGGCTGAGAGGTTGGGTGAGGTTGGGTGAGCAAACTCAGACCCTTTACAGTAGTACTGCGTGGTACCCATCCCATGGGTCCCAAATCTCCAGGTTCAAGGGCATCTTCCTACATCGAAAACATGCATGAGAAACCCAGAAGATGGTACACCGTGTGATTTTGAAAGGTTTCTAAAACGCACCCAATTTCTCATCTCCTTGTGCTCGGGTTCGCCTTTCCAGCTACTTTACTAGCAATCTCCCTACTTGGAGAATCAGCACCTTTAAGCTCCTGTTCCCTACAGGTTGCAATTTGTCCTGAGGATGAACGGGAAGAGGGGCAACCAATGAGAGACTAGATCTAGGTGTTGGGACAGGCACAGGTCACTCTATTTTCCCATCAGGAAGAAGAATTAACCACAGGCTCAGCCTGCCGCCAGGAACCAGAATAGGGCCTGAGGCAATCCCGCGCTTTTGCGGCCAGCTCCCAAAAAAGCGAGTTGAAAAATGGAGCTCAGGGACACTGCAATTCACAAACCCGCAGAGTTATAAATGATAACTCTCATCCACAGATATATTGAGGGAAGGCAACGAAGAGGATTTGAAAGCAAGGCAGAATTGCAGGAAACAGATTTCAAGAGGTAGATTCGAATCGCCTTTAAAGCACATGAAAAGCGGCAAAACGTCGACAATGATGCCCTTGGCCAAAAAGGGCGTATGCGTTTTTTCCTGAATATATTCAGGAAAAAACGCATACGCCCTTTTTGGCCAACCAAGCAACCTGGAAAGGCAAATCAGCGCTACAAAGAGGTCTCGCTTCCCATCGGTCAAAAGGGCCATGCTGCAAAAAGTGTCAAAACCAGAAATGCAGGACAGGCCATGGAGAAATGGCAGCCTTGCTACGCTGATGGGCGGGATGTAAATTGCCAACAGCCACTCTGGAGAAGTGTACAGAGTGTCCTGAAACATCGAAAAAACACAGCTTAGGGAGCATAGGGCACGTCCACTCATGGGCGTATAAATTGGGAAAACTAAAAATCAGCAAGACACAGGCACCCCAATGTTTAGGGCTGCTATGTTGACAAGAACCTCCACTTCATGACACCTTAAATATCCCAGGAAAGAGAAAAATGGATAAAGAAGTTGTGGTCCTTATGTACAAAGGAATATCACTCAGACATGAAATCAATGTCATAAGGCTAGTAGAAGCAAGATGAGTGGATTTAGGTACGACGATTCTAAGTGAAATAAGTGACACAGAAAAAGACACTTATCATAAGCTATCACTTATAGAGGGAATGTAAAAACCGCTACACCTGAACTGAATTACAAAACAGAACAGAGTCACACGTTTAGAAAACACACTATGGCTGCTTAACGGGAAAGGTGAGGTGGGGTGATGCATAAAACAAGGGTTTCAAATTCGCTCAGATACTGTTCCATACACCCAATATGTAATAGACAAGACCTACTCCTTGCTCAGTGAACTGGACTCAACAACCCCTATTCACCGCACAAGAATATATGTGACTAGTAAGAATCGTAAAACCTATGTATTGATATCTCTCTGGAAGTGTGTCAAGTGGGTGTAAAGCTGCATAAACACAGCCGTGAAAAGCAGCTAAACCCCATTATAAAAATAAATTACTTTTAAAAACCTGTAAAACAAAGACAGTGAAAGAGAGAGAAATTCTTAAAAAAATTCGTTCAGGAGCTGTGATGCAACCTGGATTGACCATATCTAGACCCACACCTGGATGAGACATAAGGGTGGACACTCTTGGGGCTGAGAGGTTGGGTGAGGTTGGGTGAGCAAACTCAGACCCTTTACAGTAGTACTGCGTGGTACCCATCCCATGGGTCCCAAATCTCCAGGTTCAAGGGCATCTTCCTACATCGAAAACATGCATGAGAAACCCAGAAGATGGTACACCGTGTGATTTTGAAAGGTTTCTAAAACGCACCCAATTTCTCATCTCCTTGTGCTCGGGTTCGCCTTTCCAGCTACTTTACTAGCAATCTCCCTACTTGGAGAATCAGCACCTTTAAGCTCCTGTTCCCTACAGGTTGCAATTTGTCCTGAGGATGAACGGGAAGAGGGGCAACCAATGAGAGACTAGATCTAGGTGTTGGGACAGGCACAGGTCACTCTATTTTCCCATCAGGAAGAAGAATTAACCACAGGCTCAGCCTGCCGCCAGGAACCAGAATAGGGCCTGAGGCAATCCCGCGCTTTTGCGGCCAGCTCCCAAAAAAGCGAGTTGAAAAATGGAGCTCAGGGACACTGCAATTCACAAACCCGCAGAGTTATAAATGATAACTCTCATCCACAGATATATTGAGGGAAGGCAACGAAGAGGATTTGAAAGCAAGGCAGAATTGCAGGAAAGAGATTTCAGGAGGTAGATTCGAATCGCCTTTAAAGCACATGAAAAGCGGCAAAACGTCGACAATGATGCCCTTGGCCAAAAAGGGCGTATGCGTTTTTTCCTGAATATATTCAGGAAAAAACGCATACGCCCTTTTTGGCCAACCAAGCAACCTGGAAAGTCAAATCAGCGCTACAAAGAAGTCTCGCTTCCCATCGGTCAAAAGGGCCATGCTGCAAAAAGTGTCAAAACCAGAAATGCAGTACAGGCCATGGAGAAATGGCAGCCTTGCTACGCTGATGGGCGGGATGTAAATTGCCAAAAGCCACACTGGAGAAGTGTACGGTGTGTCCTGAAACATCGAAAAAACACAGCTTAGGGAGCATAGGGCACGTCCACTCATGGGCGTATAAATTGGGAAAACTAAAAATCAGCAAGACACAGGCACCCCAATGTTTAGGGCTGCTATTTTGACAAGAACCTCCACTTCATGACACCTTAAATATCCCAGGAAAGAGAAAAATGGATAAAGAAGTTGTGGTCCTTATGTACAAAGGAATATCACTCAGACATGAAATCAATGTCATAAGGCTAGTAGAAGCAAGATGAGTGGATTTAGGTACGACGATTCTAAGTGAAATAAGTGACACAGAAAAAGACACTTATCATAAGCTATCACTTATAGAGGGAATGTAAAAACCGCTACACCTGAACTGAATTACAAAACAGAACAGAGTCACACGTTTAGAAAACACACTATGGCTGCTTAACGGGAAAGGTGAGGTGGGGTGATGCATAAAACAAGGGTTTCAAATTCGCTCAGATACTGTTCCATACACCCAATATGTAATAGACAAGACCTACTCCTTGCTCAGTGAACTGGACTCAACAACCCCTATTCACCGCACAAGAATATATGTGACTAGTAAGAATCGTAAAACCTATGTATTGATATCTCTCTGGAAGTGTGTCAAGTGGGTGTAAAGCTGCATAAACACAGCCGTGAAAAGCAGCTAAACCCCATTATAAAAATAAATTACTTTTAAAAACCTGTAAAACAAAGACAGTGAAAGAGAGAGAAATTCTTAAAAAATTCGTTCAGGTGCTGTGATGCAACCTGGATTGACCATATCTAGACCCACACCTGGATGAGACATAAGGGTGGACACTCTTGGGGCTGAGAGGTTGGGTGAGGTTGGGTGAGCAAACTCAGACCCTTTAAAGTAGTACTGCGTGGTACCCATCCCATGGGTCCCAAATCTCCAGGTTCAAGGGCATCTTCCTACATCGAAAACATGCATGAGAAACCCAGAAGATGGTACACCGTGTGATTTTGAAAGGTTTCTAAAACGCACCCAATTTCTCATCTCCTTGTGCTCGGGTTCGCCTTTCCAGCTACTTTACTAGCAATCTCCCTACTTGGAGAATCAGCACCTTTAAGCTCCTGTTCCCTACAGGTTGCAATTTGTCCTGAGGATGAACGGGAAGAGGGGCAACCAATGAGAGACTAGATCTAGGTGTTGGGACAGGCACAGGTCACTCTATTTTCCCATCAGGAAGAAGAATTAACCACAGGCTCAGCCTGCCGCCAGGAACCAGAATAGGGCCTGAGGCAATCCCGCGCTTTTGCGGCCAGCTCCCAAAAAAGCGAGTTGAAAAATGGAGCTCAGGGACACTGCAATTCACAAACCCGCAGAGTTATAAATGATAACTCTCATCCACAGATATATTGAGGGAAGGCAACGAAGAGGATTTGAAAGCAAGGCAGAATTGCAGGAAACAGATTTCAGGAGGTAGATTCGAATCGCCTTTAAAGCACATGAAAAGCGGCAAAACGTCGACAATGATGCCCTTGGCCAAAAAGGGCGTATGCGTTTTTTCCTGAATATATTCAGGAAAAAACGCATACGCCCTTTTTGGCCAACCAAGCAACCTGGAAAGTCAAATCAGCGCTACAAAGAGGTCTCGCTTCCCATCGGTCAAAAGGGCCATGCTGCAAAAAGTGTCAAAACCAGAAATGCAGGACAGGCCATGGAGAAATGGCAGCCTTGCTACGCTGATGGGCGGGATGTAAATTGCCAACAGCCACACTGGAGAAGTGTACGGAGTGTCCTGAAACATCGAAAAAACACAGCTTAGGGAGCATAGGGCACGTCCACTCATGGGCGTATAAATTGGGAAAACTAAAAATCAGCAAGACACAGGCACCCCAATGTTTAGGGCTGCTATGTTGACAAGAACCTCCACTTCATGACACCTTAAATATCCCAGGAAAGAGAAAAATGGATAAAGAAGTTGTGGTCCTTATGTACAAAGGAATATCACTCAGACATGAAATCAATGTCATAAGGCTAGTAGAAGCAAGATGAGTGGATTTAGGTACGACGATTCTAAGTGAAATAAGTGACACAGAAAAAGACACTTATCATAAGCTATCACTTATAGAGGGAATGTAAAAACCGCTACACCTGAACTGAATTACAAAACAGAACAGAGTCACACGTTTAGAAAACACACTATGGCTGCTTAACGGGAAAGGTGAGGTGGGGTGATGCATAAAACAAGGGTTTCAAATTCGCTCAGATACTGTTCCATACACCCAATATGTAATAGACAAGACCTACTCCTTGCTCAGTGAACTGGACTCAACAACCCCTATTCACCGCACAAGAATATATGTGACTAGTAAGAATCGTAAAACCTATGTATTGATATCTCTCTGGAAGTGTGTCAAGTGGGTGTAAAGCTGCATAAACACAGCCGTGAAAAGCAGCTAAACCCCATTATAAAAATAAATTACTTTTAAAAACCTGTAAAACAAAGACAGTGAAAGAGAGAGAAATTCTTAAAAAATTCGTTCAGGAGCTGTGATGCAACCTGGATTGACCATATCTAGACCCACACCTGGATGAGACATAAGGGTGGACACTCTTGGGGCTGAGAGGTTGGGTGAGGTTGGGTGAGCAAACTCAGACCCTTTAAAGTAGTACTGCGTGGTACCCATCCCATGGGTCCCAAATCTCCAGGTTCAAGGGCATCTTCCTACATCGAAAACATGCATGAGAAACCCAGAAGATGGTACACCGTGTGATTTTGAAAGGTTTCTAAAACGCACCCAATTTCTCATCTCCTTGTGCTCGGGTTCGCCTTTCCAGCTACTTTACTAGCAATCTCCCTACTTGGAGAATCAGCACCTTTAAGCTCCTGTTCCCTACAGGTTGCAATTTGTCCTGAGGATGAACGGGAAGAGGGGCAACCAATGAGAGACTAGATCTAGGTGTTGGGACAGGCACAGGTCACTCTATTTTCCCATCAGGAAGAAGAATTAACCACAGGCTCAGCCTGCCGCCAGGAACCAGAATAGGGCCTGAGGCAATCCCGCGCTTTTGCGGCCAGCTCCCAAAAAAGCGAGTTGAAAAATGGAGCTCAGGGACACTGCAATTCACAAACCCGCAGAGTTATAAATGATAACTCTCATCCACAGATATATTGAGGGAAGGCAACGAAGAGGATTTGAAAGCAAGGCAGAATTGCAGGAAAGAGATTTCAGGAGGTAGATTCGAATCGCCTTTAAAGCACATGAAAAGCGGCAAAACGTCGACAATGATGCCCTTGGCCAAAAAGGGCGTATGCGTTTTTTCCTGAATATATTCAGGAAAAAACGCATACGCCCTTTTTGGCCAACCAAGCAACCTGGAAAGTCAAATCAGCGCTACAAAGAGGTCTCGCTTCCCATCGGTCAAAAGGGCCATGCTGCAAAAAGTGTCAAAACCAGAAATGCAGGACAGGCCATGGAGAAATGGCAGCCTTGCTACGCTGATGGGCGGGATGTAAATTGCCAACAGCCACACTGGAGAAGTGTACGGAGTGTCCTGAAACATCGAAAAAACACAGCTTAGGGAGCATAGGGCACGTCCACTCATGGGCGTATAAATTGGGAAAACTAAAAATCAGCAAGACACAGGCACCCCAATGTTTAGGGCTGCTATGTTGACAAGAACCTCCACTTCATGACACCTTAAATATCCCAGGAAAGAGAAAAATGGATAAAGAAGTTGTGGTCCTTATGTACAAAGGAATATCACTCAGACATGAAATCAATGTCATAAGGCTAGTAGAAGCAAGATGAGTGGATTTAGGTACGACGATTCTAAGTGAAATAAGTGACACAGAAAAAGACACTTATCATAAGCTATCACTTATAGAGGGAATGTAAAAACCGCTACACCTGAACTGAATTACAAAACAGAACAGAGTCACACGTTTAGAAAACACACTATGGCTGCTTAACGGGAAAGGTGAGGTGGGGTGATGCATAAAACAAGGGTTTCAAATTCGCTCAGATACTGTTCCATACACCCAATATGTAATAGACAAGACCTACTCCTTGCTCAGTGAACTGGACTCAACAACCCCTATTCACCGCACAAGAATATATGTGACTAGTAAGAATCGTAAAACCTATGTATTGATATCTCTCTGGAAGTGTGTCAAGTGGGTGTAAAGCTGCATAAACACAGCCGTGAAAAGCAGCTAAACCCCATTATAAAAATAAATTACTTTTAAAAACCTGTAAAACAAAGACAGTGAAAGAGAGAGAAATTCTTAAAAAATTCGTTCAGGAGCTGTGATGCAACCTGGATTGACCATATCTAGACCCACACCTGGATGAGACATAAGGGTGGACACTCTTGGGGCTGAGAGGTTGGGTGAGGTTGGGTGAGCAAACTCAGACCCTTTAAAGTAGTACTGCGTGGTACCCATCCCATGGGTCCCAAATCTCCAGGTTCAAGGGCATCTTCCTACATCGAAAACATGCATGAGAAACCCAGAAGATGGTACACCGTGTGATTTTGAAAGGTTTCTAAAACGCACCCAATTTCTCATCTCCTTGTGCTCGGGTTCGCCTTTCCAGCTACTTTACTAGCAATCTCCCTACTTGGAGAATCAGCACCTTTAAGCTCCTGTTCCCTACAGGTTGCAATTTGTCCTGAGGATGAACGGGAAGAGGGGCAACCAATGAGAGACTAGATCTAGGTGTTGGGACAGGCACAGGTCACTCTATTTTCCCATCAGGAAGAAGAATTAACCACAGGCTCAGCCTGCCGCCAGGAACCAGAATAGGGCCTGAGGCAATCCCGCGCTTTTGCGGCCAGCTCCCAAAAAAGCGAGTTGAAAAATGGAGCTCAGGGACACTGCAATTCACAAACCCGCAGAGTTATAAATGATAACTCTCATCCACAGATATATTGAGGGAAGGCAACGAAGAGGATTTGAAAGCAAGGCAGAATTGCAGGAAACAGATTTCAGGAGGTAGATTCGAATCGCCTTTAAAGCACATGAAAAGCGGCAAAACGTCGACAATGATGCCCTTGGCCAAAAAGGGCGTATGCGTTTTTTCCTGAATATATTCAGGAAAAAACGCATACGCCCTTTTTGGCCAACCAAGCAACCTGGAAAGGCAAATCAGCGCTACAAAGAGGTCTCGCTTCCCATCGGTCAAAAGGGCCATGCTGCAAAAAGTGTCAAAACCAGAAATGCAGTACAGGCCATGGAGAAATGGCAGCCTTGCTACGCTGATGGGCGGGATGTAAATTGCCAAAAACCACACTGGAGAAGTGTACGGTGTGTCCTGAAACATCGAAAAAACACAGCTTAGGGAGCATAGGGCACGTCCACTCATGGGCGTATAAATTGGGAAAACTAAAAATCAGCAAGACACAGGCACCCCAATGTTTAGGGCTGCTATGTTGACAAGAACCTCCACTTCATGACACCTTAAATATCCCAGGAAAGAGAAAAATGGATAAAGAAGTTGTGGTCCTTATGTACAAAGGAATATCACTCAGACATGAAATCAATGTCATAAGGCTAGTAGAAGCAAGATGAGTGGATTTAGGTACGACGATTCTAAGTGAAATAAGTGACACAGAAAAAGACACTTATCATAAGCTATCACTTATAGAGGGAATGTAAAAACCGCTACACCTGAACTGAATTACAAAACAGAACAGAGTCACACGTTTAGAAAACACACTATGGCTGCTTAACGGGAAAGGTGAGGTGGGGTGATGCATAAAACAAGGGTTTCAAATTCGCTCAGATACTGTTCCATACACCCAATATGTAATAGACAAGACCTACTCCTTGCTCAGTGAACTGGACTCAACAACCCCTATTCACCGCACAAGAATATATGTGACTAGTAAGAATCGTAAAACCTATGTATTGATATCTCTCTGGAAGTGTGTCAAGTGGGTGTAAAGCTGCATAAACACAGCCGTGAAAAGCAGCTAAACCCCATTATAAAAATAAATTACTTTTAAAAACCTGTAAAACAAAGACAGTGAAAGAGAGAGAAATTCTTAAAAAATTCGTTCAGGAGCTGTGATGCAACCTGGATTGACCATATCTAGACCCACACCTGGATGAGACATAAGGGTGGACACTCTTGGGGCTGAGAGGTTGGGTGAGGTTGGGTGAGCAAACTCAGACCCTTTAAAGTAGTACTGCGTGGTACCCATCCCATGGGTCCCAAATCTCCAGGTTCAAGGGCATCTTCCTACATCGAAAACATGCATGAGAAACCCAGAAGATGGTACACCGTGTGATTTTGAAAGGTTTCTAAAACGCACCCAATTTCTCATCTCCTTGTGCTCGGGTTCGCCTTTCCAGCTACTTTACTAGCAATCTCCCTACTTGGAGAATCAGCACCTTTAAGCTCCTGTTCCCTACAGGTTGCAATTTGTCCTGAGGATGAACGGGAAGAGGGGCAACCAATGAGAGACTAGATCTAGGTGTTGGGACAGGCACAGGTCACTCTATTTTCCCATCAGGAAGAAGAATTAACCACAGGCTCAGCCTGCCGCCAGGAACCAGAATAGGGCCTGAGGCAATCCCGCGCTTTTGCGGCCAGCTCCCAAAAAAGCGAGTTGAAAAATGGAGCTCAGGGACACTGCAATTCACAAACCCGCAGAGTTATAAATGATAACTCTCATCCACAGATATATTGAGGGAAGGCAACGAAGAGGATTTGAAAGCAAGGCAGAATTGCAGGAAAGAGATTTCAGGAGGTAGATTCGAATCGCCTTTAAAGCACATGAAAAGCGGCAAAACGTCGACAATGATGCCCTTGGCCAAAAAGGGCGTATGCGTTTTTTCCTGAATATATTCAGGAAAAAACGCATACGCCCTTTTTGGCCAACCAAGCAACCTGGAAAGTCAAATCAGCGCTACAAAGAAGTCACGCATCCCATCGGTCAAAAGGGCCATGCTGCAAAAAGTGTCAAAACCAGAAATGCAGGACAGGCCATGGAGAAATGGCAGCCTTGCTACGCTGATGGGCGGGATGTAAATTGCCAAAAGCCACACTGGAGAAGTGTACGGTGTGTCCTGAAACATCGAAAAAACACAGCTTAGGGAGCATAGGGCACGTCCACTCATGGGCGTATAAATTGGGAAAACTAAAAATCAGCAAGACACAGGCACCCCAATGTTTAGGGCTGCTATGTTGACAAGAACCTCCACTTCATGACACCTTAAATATCCCAGGAAAGAGAAAAATGGATAAAGAAGTTGTGGTCCTTATGTACAAAGGAATATCACTCAGACATGAAATCAATGTCATAAGGCTAGTAGAAGCAAGATGAGTGGATTTAGGTACGACGATTCTAAGTGAAATAAGTGACACAGAAAAAGACACTTATCATAAGCTATCACTTATAGAGGGAATGTAAAAACCGCTACACCTGAACTGAATTACAAAACAGAACAGAGTCACACGTTTAGAAAACACACTATGGCTGCTTAACGGGAAAGGTGAGGTGGGGTGATGCATAAAACAAGGGTTTCAAATTCGCTCAGATACTGTTCCATACACCCAATATGTAATAGACAAGACCTACTCCTTGCTCAGTGAACTGGACTCAACAACCCCTATTCACCGCACAAGAATATATGTGACTAGTAAGAATCGTAAAACCTATGTATTGATATCTCTCTGGAAGTGTGTCAAGTGGGTGTAAAGCTGCATAAACACAGCCGTGAAAAGCAGCTAAACCCCATTATAAAAATAAATTACTTTTAAAAACCTGTAAAACAAAGACAGTGAAAGAGAGAGAAATTCTTAAAAAATTCGTTCAGGAGCTGTGATGCAACCTGGATTGACCATATCTAGACCCACACCTGGATGAGACATAAGGGTGGACACTCTTGGGGCTGAGAGGTTGGGTGAGGTTGGGTGAGCAAACTCAGACCCTTTACAGTAGTACTGCGTGGTACCCATCCCATGGGTCCCAAATCTCCAGGTTCAAGGGCATCTTCCTACATCGAAAACATGCATGAGAAACCCAGAAGATGGTACACCGTGTGATTTTGAAAGGTTTCTAAAACGCACCCAATTTCTCATCTCCTTGTGCTCGGGTTCGCCTTTCCAGCTACTTTACTAGCAATCTCCCTACTTGGAGAATCAGCACCTTTAAGCTCCTGTTCCCTACAGGTTGGAATTTGTCCTGAGGATGAACGGGAAGAGGGGCAACCAATGAGAGACTAGATCTAGGTGTTGGGACAGGCACAGGTCACTCTATTTTCCCATCAGGAAGAAGAATTAACCACAGGCTCAGCCTGCCGCCAGGAACCAGAATAGGGCCTGAGGCAATCCCGCGCTTTTGCGGCCAGCTCCCAAAAAAGCGAGTTGAAAAATGGAGCTCAGGGACACTGCAATTCACAAACCCGCAGAGTTATAAATGATAACTCTCATCCACAGATATATTGAGGGAAGGCAACGAAGAGGATTTGAAAGCAAGGCAGAATTGCAGGAAACAGATTTCAGGAGGTAGATTCGAATCGCCTTTAAAGCACATGAAAAGCGGCAAAACGTCGACAATGATGCCCTTGGCCAAAAAGGGCGTATGCGTTTTTTCCTGAATATATTCAGGAAAAAACGCATACGCCCTTTTTGGCCAACCAAGCAACCTGGAAAGGCAAATCAGCGCTACAAAGAGGTCTCGCTTCCCATCGGTCAAAAGGGCCATGCTGCAAAAAGTGTCAAAACCAGAAATGCAGGACAGGCCATGGAGAAATGGCAGCCTTGCTACGCTGATGGGCGGGATGTAAATTGCCAACAGCCACTCTGGAGAAGTGTACGGAGTGTCCTGAAACATCGAAAAAACACAGCTTAGGGAGCATAGGGCACGTCCACTCATGGGCGTATAAATTGGGAAAACTAAAAATCAGCAAGACACAGGCACCCCAATGTTTAGGGCTGCTATGTTGACAAGAACCTCCACTTCATGACACCTTAAATATCCCAGGAAAGAGAAAAATGGATAAAGAAGTTGTGGTCCTTATGTACAAAGGAATATCACTCAGACATGAAATCAATGTCATAAGGCTAGTAGAAGCAAGATGAGTGGATTTAGGTACGACGATTCTAAGTGAAATAAGTGACACAGAAAAAGACACTTATCATAAGCTATCACTTATAGAGGGAATGTAAAAACCGCTACACCTGAACTGAATTACAAAACAGAACAGAGTCACACGTTTAGAAAACACACTATGGCTGCTTAACGGGAAAGGTGAGGTGGGGTGATGCATAAAACAAGGGTTTCAAATTCGCTCAGATACTGTTCCATACACCCAATATGTAATAGACAAGACCTACTCCTTGCTCAGTGAACTGGACTCAACAACCCCTATTCACCGCACAAGAATATATGTGACTAGTAAGAATCGTAAAACCTATGTATTGATATCTCTCTGGAAGTGTGTCAAGTGGGTGTAAAGCTGCATAAACACAGCCGTGAAAAGCAGCTAAACCCCATTATAAAAATAAATTACTTTTAAAAACCTGTAAAACAAAGACAGTGAAAGAGAGAGAAATTCTTAAAAAATTCGTTCAGGAGCTGTGATGCAACCTGGATTGACCATATCTAGACCCACACCTGGATGAGACATAAGGGTGGACACTCTTGGGGCTGAGAGGTTGGGTGAGGTTGGGTGAGCAAACTCAGACCCTTTACAGTAGTACTGCGTGGTACCCATCCCATGGGTCCCAAATCTCCAGGTTCAAGGGCATCTTCCTACATCGAAAACATGCATGAGAAACCCAGAAGATGGTACACCGTGTGATTTTGAAAGGTTTCTAAAACGCACCCAATTTCTCATCTCCTTGTGCTCGGGTTCGCCTTTCCAGCTACTTTACTAGCAATCTCCCTACTTGGAGAATCAGCACCTTTAAGCTCCTGTTCCCTACAGGTTGGAATTTGTCCTGAGGATGAACGGGAAGAGGGGCAACCAATGAGAGACTAGATCTAGGTGTTGGGACAGGCACAGGTCACTCTATTTTCCCATCAGGAAGAAGAATTAACCACAGGCTCAGCCTGCCGCCAGGAACCAGAATAGGGCCTGAGGCAATCCCGCGCTTTTGCGGCCAGCTCCCAAAAAAGCGAGTTGAAAAATGGAGCTCAGGGACACTGCAATTCACAAACCCGCAGAGTTATAAATGATAACTCTCATCCACAGATATATTGAGGGAAGGCAACGAAGAGGATTTGAAAGCAAGGCAGAATTGCAGGAAACAGATTTCAGGAGGTAGATTCGAATCGCCTTTAAAGCACATGAAAAGCGGCAAAACGTCGACAATGATGCCCTTGGCCAAAAAGGGCGTATGCGTTTTTTCCTGAATATATTCAGGAAAAAACGCATACGCCCTTTTTGGCCAACCAAGCAACCTGGAAAGGCAAATCAGCGCTACAAAGAGGTCTCGCTTCCCATCGGTCAAAAGGGCCATGCTGCAAAAAGTGTCAAAACCAGAAATGCAGGACAGGCCATGGAGAAATGGCAGCCTTGCTACGCTGATGGGCGGGATGTAAATTGCCAACAGCCACTCTGGAGAAGTGTACGGAGTGTCCTGAAACATCGAAAAAACACAGCTTAGGGAGCATAGGGCACGTCCACTCATGGGCGTATAAATTGGGAAAACTAAAAATCAGCAAGACACAGGCACCCCAATGTTTAGGGCTGCTATGTTGACAAGAACCTCCACTTCATGACACCTTAAATATCCCAGGAAAGAGAAAAATGGATAAAGAAGTTGTGGTCCTTATGTACAAAGGAATATCACTCAGACATGAAATCAATGTCATAAGGCTAGTAGAAGCAAGATGAGTGGATTTAGGTACGACGATTCTAAGTGAAATAAGTGACACAGAAAAAGACACTTATCATAAGCTATCACTTATAGAGGGAATGTAAAAACCGCTACACCTGAACTGAATTACAAAACAGAACAGAGTCACACGTTTAGAAAACACACTATGGCTGCTTAACGGGAAAGGTGAGGTGGGGTGATGCATAAAACAAGGGTTTCAAATTCGCTCAGATACTGTTCCATACACCCAATATGTAATAGACAAGACCTACTCCTTGCTCAGTGAACTGGACTCAACAACCCCTATTCACCGCACAAGAATATATGTGACTAGTAAGAATCGTAAAACCTATGTATTGATATCTCTCTGGAAGTGTGTCAAGTGGGTGTAAAGCTGCATAAACACAGCCGTGAAAAGCAGCTAAACCCCATTATAAAAATAAATTACTTTTAAAAACCTGTAAAACAAAGACAGTGAAAGAGAGAGAAATTCTTAAAAAAATTCGTTCAGGAGCTGTGATGCAACCTGGATTGACCATATCTAGACCCACACCTGGATGAGACATAAGGGTGGACACTCTTGGGGCTGAGAGGTTGGGTGAGGTTGGGTGAGCAAACTCAGACCCTTTACAGTAGTACTGCGTGGTACCCATCCCATGGGTCCCAAATCTCCAGGTTCAAGGGCATCTTCCTACATCGAAAACATGCATGAGAAACCCAGAAGATGGTACACCGTGTGATTTTGAAAGGTTTCTAAAACGCACCCAATTTCTCATCTCCTTGTGCTCGGGTTCGCCTTTCCAGCTACTTTACTAGCAATCTCCCTACTTGGAGAATCAGCACCTTTAAGCTCCTGTTCCCTACAGGTTGCAATTTGTCCTGAGGATGAACGGGAAGAGGGGCAACCAATGAGAGACTAGATCTAGGTGTTGGGACAGGCACAGGTCACTCTATTTTCCCATCAGGAAGAAGAATTAACCACAGGCTCAGCCTGCCGCCAGGAACCAGAATAGGGCCTGAGGCAATCCCGCGCTTTTGCGGCCAGCTCCCAAAAAAGCGAGTTGAAAAATGGAGCTCAGGGACACTGCAATTCACAAACCCGCAGAGTTATAAATGATAACTCTCATCCACAGATATATTGAGGGAAGGCAACGAAGAGGATTTGAAAGCAAGGCAGAATTGCAGGAAACAGATTTCAAGAGGTAGATTCGAATCGCCTTTAAAGCACATGAAAAGCGGCAAAACGTCGACAATGATGCCCTTGGCCAAAAAGGGCGTATGCGTTTTTTCCTGAATATATTCAGGAAAAAACGCATACGCCCTTTTTGGCCAACCAAGCAACCTGGAAAGGCAAATCAGCGCTACAAAGAGGTCTCGCTTCCCATCGGTCAAAAGGGCCATGCTGCAAAAAGTGTCAAAACCAGAAATGCAGGACAGGCCATGGAGAAATGGCAGCCTTGCTACGCTGATGGGCGGGATGTAAATTGCCAACAGCCACTCTGGAGAAGTGTACGGAGTGTCCTGAAACATCGAAAAAACACAGCTTAGGGAGCATAGGGCACGTCCACTCATGGGCGTATAAATTGGGAAAACTAAAAATCAGCAAGACACAGGCACCCCAATGTTTAGGGCTGCTATGTTGACAAGAACCTCCACTTCATGACACCTTAAATATCCCAGGAAAGAGAAAAATGGATAAAGAAGTTGTGGTCCTTATGTACAAAGGAATATCACTCAGACATGAAATCAATGTCATAAGGCTAGTAGAAGCAAGATGAGTGGATTTAGGTACGACGATTCTAAGTGAAATAAGTGACACAGAAAAAGACACTTATCATAAGCTATCACTTATAGAGGGAATGTAAAAACCGCTACACCTGAACTGAATTACAAAACAGAACAGAGTCACACGTTTAGAAAACACACTATGGCTGCTTAACGGGAAAGGTGAGGTGGGGTGATGCATAAAACAAGGGTTTCAAATTCGCTCAGATACTGTTCCATACACCCAATATGTAATAGACAAGACCTACTCCTTGCTCAGTGAACTGGACTCAACAACCCCTATTCACCGCACAAGAATATATGTGACTAGTAAGAATCGTAAAACCTATGTATTGATATCTCTCTGGAAGTGTGTCAAGTGGGTGTAAAGCTGCATAAACACAGCCGTGAAAAGCAGCTAAACCCCATTATAAAAATAAATTACTTTTAAAAACCTGTAAAACAAAGACAGTGAAAGAGAGAGAAATTCTTAAAAAAATTCGTTCAGGAGCTGTGATGCAACCTGGATTGACCATATCTAGACCCACACCTGGATGAGACATAAGGGTGGACACTCTTGGGGCTGAGAGGTTGGGTGAGGTTGGGTGAGCAAACTCAGACCCTTTACAGTAGTACTGCGTGGTACCCATCCCATGGGTCCCAAATCTCCAGGTTCAAGGGCATCTTCCTACATCGAAAACATGCATGAGAAACCCAGAAGATGGTACACCGTGTGATTTTGAAAGGTTTCTAAAACGCACCCAATTTCTCATCTCCTTGTGCTCGGGTTCGCCTTTCCAGCTACTTTACTAGCAATCTCCCTACTTGGAGAATCAGCACCTTTAAGCTCCTGTTCCCTACAGGTTGCAATTTGTCCTGAGGATGAACGGGAAGAGGGGCAACCAATGAGAGACTAGATCTAGGTGTTGGGACAGGCACAGGTCACTCTATTTTCCCATCAGGAAGAAGAATTAACCACAGGCTCAGCCTGCCGCCAGGAACCAGAATAGGGCCTGAGGCAATCCCGCGCTTTTGCGGCCAGCTCCCAAAAAAGCGAGTTGAAAAATGGAGCTCAGGGACACTGCAATTCACAAACCCGCAGAGTTATAAATGATAACTCTCATCCACAGATATATTGAGGGAAGGCAACGAAGAGGATTTGAAAGCAAGGCAGAATTGCAGGAAACAGATTTCAAGAGGTAGATTCGAATCGCCTTTAAAGCACATGAAAAGCGGCAAAACGTCGACAATGATGCCCTTGGCCAAAAAGGGCGTATGCGTTTTTTCCTGAATATATTCAGGAAAAAACGCATACGCCCTTTTTGGCCAACCAAGCAACCTGGAAAGGCAAATCAGCGCTACAAAGAGGTCTCGCTTCCCATCGGTCAAAAGGGCCATGCTGCAAAAAGTGTCAAAACCAGAAATGCAGGACAGGCCATGGAGAAATGGCAGCCTTGCTACGCTGATGGGCGGGATGTAAATTGCCAACAGCCACTCTGGAGAAGTGTACGGAGTGTCCTGAAACATCGAAAAAACACAGCTTAGGGAGCATAGGGCACGTCCACTCATGGGCGTATAAATTGGGAAAACTAAAAATCAGCAAGACACAGGCACCCCAATGTTTAGGGCTGCTATGTTGACAAGAACCTCCACTTCATGACACCTTAAATATCCCAGGAAAGAGAAAAATGGATAAAGAAGTTGTGGTCCTTATGTACAAAGGAATATCACTCAGACATGAAATCAATGTCATAAGGCTAGTAGAAGCAAGATGAGTGGATTTAGGTACGACGATTCTAAGTGAAATAAGTGACACAGAAAAAGACACTTATCATAAGCTATCACTTATAGAGGGAATGTAAAAACCGCTACACCTGAACTGAATTACAAAACAGAACAGAGTCACACGTTTAGAAAACACACTATGGCTGCTTAACGGGAAAGGTGAGGTGGGGTGATGCATAAAACAAGGGTTTCAAATTCGCTCAGATACTGTTCCATACACCCAATATGTAATAGACAAGACCTACTCCTTGCTCAGTGAACTGGACTCAACAACCCCTATTCACCGCACAAGAATATATGTGACTAGTAAGAATCGTAAAACCTATGTATTGATATCTCTCTGGAAGTGTGTCAAGTGGGTGTAAAGCTGCATAAACACAGCCGTGAAAAGCAGCTAAACCCCATTATAAAAATAAATTACTTTTAAAAACCTGTAAAACAAAGACAGTGAAAGAGAGAGAAATTCTTAAAAAAATTCGTTCAGGAGCTGTGATGCAACCTGGATTGACCATATCTAGACCCACACCTGGATGAGACATAAGGGTGGACACTCTTGGGGCTGAGAGGTTGGGTGAGGTTGGGTGAGCAAACTCAGACCCTTTAAAGTAGTACTGCGTGGTACCCATCCCATGGGTCCCAAATCTCCAGGTTCAAGGGCATCTTCCTACATCGAAAACATGCATGAGAAACCCAGAAGATGGTACACCGTGTGATTTTGAAAGGTTTCTAAAACGCACCCAATTTCTCATCTCCTTGTGCTCGGGTTCGCCTTTCCAGCTACTTTACTAGCAATCTCCCTACTTGGAGAATCAGCACCTTTAAGCTCCTGTTCCCTACAGGTTGCAATTTGTCCTGAGGATGAACGGGAAGAGGGGCAACCAATGAGAGACTAGATCTAGGTGTTGGGACAGGCACAGGTCACTCTATTTTCCCATCAGGAAGAAGAATTAACCACAGGCTCAGCCTGCCGCCAGGAACCAGAATAGGGCCTGAGGCAATCCCGCGCTTTTGCGGCCAGCTCCCAAAAAAGCGAGTTGAAAAATGGAGCTCAGGGACACTGCAATTCACAAACCCGCAGAGTTATAAATGATAACTCTCATCCACAGATATATTGAGGGAAGGCAACGAAGAGGATTTGAAAGCAAGGCAGAATTGCAGGAAACAGATTTCAAGAGGTAGATTCGAATCGCCTTTAAAGCACATGAAAAGCGGCAAAACGTCGACAATGATGCCCTTGGCCAAAAAGGGCGTATGCGTTTTTTCCTGAATATATTCAGGAAAAAACGCATACGCCCTTTTTGGCCAACCAAGCAACCTGGAAAGGCAAATCAGCGCTACAAAGAGGTCTCGCTTCCCATCGGTCAAAAGGGCCATGCTGCAAAAAGTGTCAAAACCAGAAATGCAGGACAGGCCATGGAGAAATGGCAGCCTTGCTACGCTGATGGGCGGGATGTAAATTGCCAACAGCCACTCTGGAGAAGTGTACGGAGTGTCCTGAAACATCGAAAAAACACAGCTTAGGGAGCATAGGGCACGTCCACTCATGGGCGTATAAATTGGGAAAACTAAAAATCAGCAAGACACAGGCACCCCAATGTTTAGGGCTGCTATGTTGACAAGAACCTCCACTTCATGACACCTTAAATATCCCAGGAAAGAGAAAAATGGATAAAGAAGTTGTGGTCCTTATGTACAAAGGAATATCACTCAGACATGAAATCAATGTCATAAGGCTAGTAGAAGCAAGATGAGTGGATTTAGGTACGACGATTCTAAGTGAAATAAGTGACACAGAAAAAGACACTTATCATAAGCTATCACTTATAGAGGGAATGTAAAAACCGCTACACCTGAACTGAATTACAAAACAGAACAGAGTCACACGTTTAGAAAACACACTATGGCTGCTTAACGGGAAAGGTGAGGTGGGGTGATGCATAAAACAAGGGTTTCAAATTCGCTCAGATACTGTTCCATACACCCAATATGTAATAGACAAGACCTACTCCTTGCTCAGTGAACTGGACTCAACAACCCCTATTCACCGCACAAGAATATATGTGACTAGTAAGAATCGTAAAACCTATGTATTGATATCTCTCTGGAAGTGTGTCAAGTGGGTGTAAAGCTGCATAAACACAGCCGTGAAAAGCAGCTAAATCCCATTATAAAAATAAATTACTTTTAAAAACCTGTAAAACAAAGACAGTGAAAGAGAGAGAAATTCTTAAAAAAATTCGTTCAGGAGCTGTGATGCAACCTGGATTGACCATATCTAGACCCACACCTGGATGAGACATAAGGGTGGACACTCTTGGGGCTGAGAGGTTGGGTGAGGTTGGGTGAGCAAACTCAGACCCTTTACAGTAGTACTGCGTGGTACCCATCCCATGGGTCCCAAATCTCCAGGTTCAAGGGCATCTTCCTACATCGAAAACATGCATGAGAAACCCAGAAGATGGTACACCGTGTGATTTTGAAAGGTTTCTAAAACGCACCCAATTTCTCATCTCCTTGTGCTCGGGTTCGCCTTTCCAGCTACTTTACTAGCAATCTCCCTACTTGGAGAATCAGCACCTTTAAGCTCCTGTTCCCTACAGGTTGCAATTTGTCCTGAGGATGAACGGGAAGAGGGGCAACCAATGAGAGACTAGATCTAGGTGTTGGGACAGGCACAGGTCACTCTATTTTCCCATCAGGAAGAAGAATTAACCACAGGCTCAGCCTGCCGCCAGGAACCAGAATAGGGCCTGAGGCAATCCCGCGCTTTTGCGGCCAGCTCCCAAAAAAGCGAGTTGAAAAATGGAGCTCAGGGACACTGCAATTCACAAACCCGCAGAGTTATAAATGATAACTCTCATCCACAGATATATTGAGGGAAGGCAACGAAGAGGATTTGAAAGCAAGGCAGAATTGCAGGAAACAGATTTCAAGAGGTAGATTCGAATCGCCTTTAAAGCACATGAAAAGCGGCAAAACGTCGACAATGATGCCCTTGGCCAAAAAGGGCGTATGCGTTTTTTCCTGAATATATTCAGGAAAAAACGCATACGCCCTTTTTGGCCAACCAAGCAACCTGGAAAGGCAAATCAGCGCTACAAAGAGGTCTCGCTTCCCATCGGTCAAAAGGGCCATGCTGCAAAAAGTGTCAAAACCAGAAATGCAGGACAGGCCATGGAGAAATGGCAGCCTTGCTACGCTGATGGGCGGGATGTAAATTGCCAACAGCCACTCTGGAGAAGTGTACGGAGTGTCCTGAAACATCGAAAAAACACAGCTTAGGGAGCATAGGGCACGTCCACTCATGGGCGTATAAATTGGGAAAACTAAAAATCAGCAAGACACAGGCACCCCAATGTTTAGGGCTGCTATGTTGACAAGAACCTCCACTTCATGACACCTTAAATATCCCAGGAAAGAGAAAAATGGATAAAGAAGTTGTGGTCCTTATGTACAAAGGAATATCACTCAGACATGAAATCAATGTCATAAGGCTAGTAGAAGCAAGATGAGTGGATTTAGGTACGACGATTCTAAGTGAAATAAGTGACACAGAAAAAGACACTTATCATAAGCTATCACTTATAGAGGGAATGTAAAAACCGCTACACCTGAACTGAATTACAAAACAGAACAGAGTCACACGTTTAGAAAACACACTATGGCTGCTTAACGGGAAAGGTGAGGTGGGGTGATGCATAAAACAAGGGTTTCAAATTCGCTCAGATACTGTTCCATACACCCAATATGTAATAGACAAGACCTACTCCTTGCTCAGTGAACTGGACTCAACAACCCCTATTCACCGCACAAGAATATATGTGACTAGTAAGAATCGTAAAACCTATGTATTGATATCTCTCTGGAAGTGTGTCAAGTGGGTGTAAAGCTGCATAAACACAGCCGTGAAAAGCAGCTAAACCCCATTATAAAAATAAATTACTTTTAAAAACCTGTAAAACAAAGACAGTGAAAGAGAGAGAAATTCTTAAAAAAATTCGTTCAGGAGCTGTGATGCAACCTGGATTGACCATATCTAGACCCACACCTGGATGAGACATAAGGGTGGACACTCTTGGGGCTGAGAGGTTGGGTGAGGTTGGGTGAGCAAACTCAGACCCTTTAAAGTAGTACTGCGTGGTACCCATCCCATGGGTCCCAAATCTCCAGGTTCAAGGGCATCTTCCTACATCGAAAACATGCATGAGAAACCCAGAAGATGGTACACCGTGTGATTTTGAAAGGTTTCTAAAACGCACCCAATTTCTCATCTCCTTGTGCTCGGGTTCGCCTTTCCAGCTACTTTACTAGCAATCTCCCTACTTGGAGAATCAGCACCTTTAAGCTCCTGTTCCCTACAGGTTGCAATTTGTCCTGAGGATGAACGGGAAGAGGGGCAACCAATGAGAGACTAGATCTAGGTGTTGGGACAGGCACAGGTCACTCTATTTTCCCATCAGGAAGAAGAATTAACCACAGGCTCAGCCTGCCGCCAGGAACCAGAATAGGGCCTGAGGCAATCCCGCGCTTTTGCGGCCAGCTCCCAAAAAAGCGAGTTGAAAAATGGAGCTCAGGGACACTGCAATTCACAAACCCGCAGAGTTATAAATGATAACTCTCATCCACAGATATATTGAGGGAAGGCAACGAAGAGGATTTGAAAGCAAGGCAGAATTGCAGGAAACAGATTTCAGGAGGTAGATTCGAATCGCCTTTAAAGCACATGAAAAGCGGCAAAACGTCGACAATGATGCCCTTGGCCAAAAAGGGCGTATGCGTTTTTTCCTGAATATATTCAGGAAAAAACGCATACGCCCTTTTTGGCCAACCAAGCAACCTGGAAAGTCAAATCAGCGCTACAAAGAAGTCTCGCTTCCCATCGGTCAAAAGGGCCATGCTGCAAAAAGTGTCAAAACCAGAAATGCAGGACAGGCCATGGAGAAATGGCAGCCTTGCTACGCTGATGGGCGGGATGTAAATTGCCAAAAGCCACACTGGAGAAGTGTACGGTGTGTCCTGAAACATCGAAAAAACACAGCTTAGGGAGCATAGGGCACGTCCACTCATGGGCGTATAAATTGGGAAAACTAAAAATCAGCAAGACACAGGCACCCCAATGTTTAGGGCTGCTATGTTGACAAGAACCTCCACTTCATGACACCTTAAATATCCCAGGAAAGAGAAAAATGGATAAAGAAGTTGTGGTCCTTATGTACAAAGGAATATCACTCAGACATGAAATCAATGTCATAAGGCTAGTAGAAGCAAGATGAGTGGATTTAGGTACGACGATTCTAAGTGAAATAAGTGACACAGAAAAAGACACTTATCATAAGCTATCACTTATAGAGGGAATGTAAAAACCGCTACACCTGAACTGAATTACAAAACAGAACAGAGTCACACGTTTAGAAAACACACTATGGCTGCTTAACGGGAAAGGTGAGGTGGGGTGATGCATAAAACAAGGGTTTCAAATTCGCTCAGATACTGTTCCATACACCCAATATGTAATAGACAAGACCTACTCCTTGCTCAGTGAACTGGACTCAACAACCCCTATTCACCGCACAAGAATATATGTGACTAGTAAGAATCGTAAAACCTATGTATTGATATCTCTCTGGAAGTGTGTCAAGTGGGTGTAAAGCTGCATAAACACAGCCGTGAAAAGCAGCTAAACCCCATTATAAAAATAAATTACTTTTAAAAACCTGTAAAACAAAGACAGTGAAAGAGAGAGAAATTCTTAAAAAATTCGTTCAGGAGCTGTGATGCAACCTGGATTGACCATATCTAGACCCACACCTGGATGAGACATAAGGGTGGACACTCTTGGGGCTGAGAGGTTGGGTGAGGTTGGGTGAGCAAACTCAGACCCTTTAAAGTAGTACTGCGTGGTACCCATCCCATGGGTCCCAAATCTCCAGGTTCAAGGGCATCTTCCTACATCGAAAACATGCATGAGAAACCCAGAAGATGGTACACCGTGTGATTTTGAAAGGTTTCTAAAACGCACCCAATTTCTCATCTCCTTGTGCTCGGGTTCGCCTTTCCAGCTACTTTACTAGCAATCTCCCTACTTGGAGAATCAGCACCTTTAAGCTCCTGTTCCCTACAGGTTGCAATTTGTCCTGAGGATGAACGGGAAGAGGGGCAACCAATGAGAGACTAGATCTAGGTGTTGGGACAGGCACAGGTCACTCTATTTTCCCATCAGGAAGAAGAATTAACCACAGGCTCAGCCTGCCGCCAGGAACCAGAATAGGGCCTGAGGCAATCCCGCGCTTTTGCAGCCAGCTCCCAAAAAAGCGAGTTGAAAAATGGAGCTCAGGGACACTGCAATTCACAAACCCGCAGAGTTATAAATGATAACTCTCATCCACAGATATATTGAGGGAAGGCAACGAAGAGGATTTGAAAGCAAGGCAGAATTGCAGGAAAGAGATTTCAGGAGGTAGATTCGAATCGCCTTTAAAGCACATGAAAAGCGGCAAAACGTCGACAATGATGCCCTTGGCCAAAAAGGGCGTATGCGTTTTTTCCTGAATATATTCAGGAAAAAACGCATACGCCCTTTTTGGCCAACCAAGCAACCTGGAAAGTCAAATCAGCGCTACAAAGAAGTCTCGCTTCCCATCGGTCAAAAGGGCCATGCTGCAAAAAGTGTCAAAACCAGAAATGCAGTACAGGCCATGGAGAAATGGCAGCCTTGCTACGCTGATGGGCGGGATGTAAATTGCCAAAAGCCACACTGGAGAAGTGTACGGTGTGTCCTGAAACATCGAAAAAACACAGCTTAGGGAGCATAGGGCACGTCCACTCATGGGCGTATAAATTGGGAAAACTAAAAATCAGCAAGACACAGGCACCCCAATGTTTAGGGCTGCTATTTTGACAAGAACCTCCACTTCATGACACCTTAAATATCCCAGGAAAGAGAAAAATGGATAAAGAAGTTGTGGTCCTTATGTACAAAGGAATATCACTCAGACATGAAATCAATGTCATAAGGCTAGTAGAAGCAAGATGAGTGGATTTAGGTACGACGATTCTAAGTGAAATAAGTGACACAGAAAAAGACACTTATCATAAGCTATCACTTATAGAGGGAATGTAAAAACCGCTACACCTGAACTGAATTACAAAACAGAACAGAGTCACACGTTTAGAAAACACACTATGGCTGCTTAACGGGAAAGGTGAGGTGGGGTGATGCATAAAACAAGGGTTTCAAATTCGCTCAGATACTGTTCCATACACCCAATATGTAATAGACAAGACCTACTCCTTGCTCAGTGAACTGGACTCAACAACCCCTATTCACCGCACAAGAATATATGTGACTAGTAAGAATCGTAAAACCTATGTATTGATATCTCTCTGGAAGTGTGTCAAGTGGGTGTAAAGCTGCATAAACACAGCCGTGAAAAGCAGCTAAACCCCATTATAAAAATAAATTACTTTTAAAAACCTGTAAAACAAAGACAGTGAAAGAGAGAGAAATTCTTAAAAAATTCGTTCAGGAGCTGTGATGCAACCTGGATTGACCATATCTAGACCCACACCTGGATGAGACATAAGGGTGGACACTCTTGGGGCTGAGAGGTTGGGTGAGGTTGGGTGAGCAAACTCAGACCCTTTAAAGTAGTACTGCGTGGTACCCATCCCATGGGTCCCAAATCTCCAGGTTCAAGGGCATCTTCCTACATCGAAAACATGCATGAGAAACCCAGAAGATGGTACACCGTGTGATTTTGAAAGGTTTCTAAAACGCACCCAATTTCTCATCTCCTTGTGCTCGGGTTCGCCTTTCCAGCTACTTTACTAGCAATCTCCCTACTTGGAGAATCAGCACCTTTAAGCTCCTGTTCCCTACAGGTTGCAATTTGTCCTGAGGATGAACGGGAAGAGGGGCAACCAATGAGAGACTAGATCTAGGTGTTGGGACAGGCACAGGTCACTCTATTTTCCCATCAGGAAGAAGAATTAACCACAGGCTCAGCCTGCCGCCAGGAACCAGAATAGGGCCTGAGGCAATCCCGCGCTTTTGCGGCCAGCTCCCAAAAAAGCGAGTTGAAAAATGGAGCTCAGGGACACTGCAATTCACAAACCCGCAGAGTTATAAATGATAACTCTCATCCACAGATATATTGAGGGAAGGCAACGAAGAGGATTTGAAAGCAAGGCAGAATTGCAGGAAAGAGATTTCAGGAGGTAGATTCGAATCGCCTTTAAAGCACATGAAAAGCGGCAAAACGTCGACAATGATGCCCTTGGCCAAAAAGGGCGTATGCGTTTTTTCCTGAATATATTCAGGAAAAAACGCATACGCCCTTTTTGGCCAACCAAGCAACCTGGAAAGTCAAATCAGCGCTACAAAGAAGTCTCGCTTCCCATCGGTCAAAATGGCCATGCTGCAAAAAGTGTCAAAACCAGAAATGCAGTACAGGCCATGGAGAAATGGCAGCCTTGCTACGCTGATGGGCGGGATGTAAATTGCCAAAAGCCACACTGGAGAAGTGTACGGTGTGTCCTGAAACATCGAAAAAACACAGCTTAGGGAGCATAGGGCACGTCCACTCATGGGCGTATAAATTGGGAAAACTAAAAATCAGCAAGACACAGGCACCCCAATGTTTAGGGCTGCTATTTTGACAAGAACCTCCACTTCATGACACCTTAAATATCCCAGGAAAGAGAAAAATGGATAAAGAAGTTGTGGTCCTTATGTACAAAGGAATATCACTCAGACATGAAATCAATGTCATAAGGCTAGTAGAAGCAAGATGAGTGGATTTAGGTACGACGATTCTAAGTGAAATAAGTGACACAGAAAAAGACACTTATCATAAGCTATCACTTATAGAGGGAATGTAAAAACCGCTACACCTGAACTGAATTACAAAACAGAACAGAGTCACACGTTTAGAAAACACACTATGGCTGCTTAACGGGAAAGGTGAGGTGGGGTGATGCATAAAACAAGGGTTTCAAATTCGCTCAGATACTGTTCCATACACCCAATATGTAATAGACAAGACCTACTCCTTGCTCAGTGAACTGGACTCAACAACCCCTATTCACCGCACAAGAATATATGTGACTAGTAAGAATCGTAAAACCTATGTATTGATATCTCTCTGGAAGTGTGTCAAGTGGGTGTAAAGCTGCATAAACACAGCCGTGAAAAGCAGCTAAACCCCATTATAAAAATAAATTACTTTTAAAAACCTGTAAAACAAAGACAGTGAAAGAGAGAGAAATTCTTAAAAAATTCGTTCAGGAGCTGAGATGCAACCTGGATTGACCATATCTAGACCCACACCTGGATGAGACATAAGGGTGGACACTCTTGGGGCTGAGAGGTTGGGTGAGGTTGGGTGAGCAAACTCAGACCCTTTAAAGTAGTACTGCGTGGTACCCATCCCATGGGTCCCAAATCTCCAGGTTCAAGGGCATCTTCCTACATCGAAAACATGCATGAGAAACCCAGAAGATGGTACACCGTGTGATTTTGAAAGGTTTCTAAAACGCACCCAATTTCTCATCTCCTTGTGCTCGGGTTCGCCTTTCCAGCTACTTTACTAGCAATCTCCCTACTTGGAGAATCAGCACCTTTAAGCTCCTGTTCCCTACAGGTTGCAATTTGTCCTGAGGATGAACGGGAAGAGGGGCAACCAATGAGAGACTAGATCTAGGTGTTGGGACAGGCACAGGTCACTCTATTTTCCCATCAGGAAGAAGAATTAACCACAGGCTCAGCCTGCCGCCAGGAACCAGAATAGGGCCTGAGGCAATCCCGCGCTTTTGCGGCCAGCTCCCAAAAAAGCGAGTTGAAAAATGGAGCTCAGGGACACTGCAATTCACAAACCCGCAGAGTTATAAATGATAACTCTCATCCACAGATATATTGAGGGAAGGCAACGAAGAGGATTTGAAAGCAAGGCAGAATTGCAGGAAACAGATTTCAGGAGGTAGATTCGAATCGCCTTTAAAGCACATGAAAAGCGGCAAAACGTCGACAATGATGCCCTTGGCCAAAAAGGGCGTATGCGTTTTTTCCTGAATATATTCAGGAAAAAACGCATACGCCCTTTTTGGCCAACCAAGCAACCTGGAAAGTCAAATCAGCGCTACAAAGAAGTCTCGCTTCCCATCGGTCAAAAGGGCCATGCTGCAAAAAGTGTCAAAACCAGAAATGCAGTACAGGCCATGGAGAAATGGCAGCCTTGCTACGCTGATGGGCGGGATGTAAATTGCCAAAAGCCACACTGGAGAAGTGTACGGTGTGTCCTGAAACATCGAAAAAACACAGCTTAGGGAGCATAGGGCACGTCCACTCATGGGCGTATAAATTGGGAAAACTAAAAATCAGCAAGACACAGGCACCCCAATGTTTAGGGCTGCTATTTTGACAAGAACCTCCACTTCATGACACCTTAAATATCCCAGGAAAGAGAAAAATGGATAAAGAAGTTGTGGTCCTTATGTACAAAGGAATATCACTCAGACATGAAATCAATGTCATAAGGCTAGTAGAAGCAAGATGAGTGGATTTAGGTACGACGATTCTAAGTGAAATAAGTGACACAGAAAAAGACACTTATCATAAGCTATCACTTATAGAGGGAATGTAAAAACCGCTACACCTGAACTGAATTACAAAACAGAACAGAGTCACACGTTTAGAAAACACACTATGGCTGCTTAACGGGAAAGGTGAGGTGGGGTGATGCATAAAACAAGGGTTTCAAATTCGCTCAGATACTGTTCCATACACCCAATATGTAATAGACAAGACCTACTCCTTGCTCAGTGAACTGGACTCAACAACCCCTATTCACCGCACAAGAATATATGTGACTAGTAAGAATCGTAAAACCTATGTATTGATATCTCTCTGGAAGTGTGTCAAGTGGGTGTAAAGCTGCATAAACACAGCCGTGAAAAGCAGCTAAACCCCATTATAAAAATAAATTACTTTTAAAAACCTGTAAAACAAAGACAGTGAAAGAGAGAGAAATTCTTAAAAAATTCGTTCAGGAGCTGTGATGCAACCTGGATTGACCATATCTAGACCCACACCTGGATGAGACATAAGGGTGGACACTCTTGGGGCTGAGAGGTTGGGTGAGGTTGGGTGAGCAAACTCAGACCCTTTAAAGTAGTACTGCGTGGTACCCATCCCATGGGTCCCAAATCTCCAGGTTCAAGGGCATCTTCCTACATCGAAAACATGCATGAGAAACCCAGAAGATGGTACACCGTGTGATTTTGAAAGGTTTCTAAAACGCACCCAATTTCTCATCTCCTTGTGCTCGGGTTCGCCTTTCCAGCTACTTTACTAGCAATCTCCCTACTTGGAGAATCAGCACCTTTAAGCTCCTGTTCCCTACAGGTTGCAATTTGTCCTGAGGATGAACGGGAAGAGGGGCAACCAATGAGAGACTAGATCTAGGTGTTGGGACAGGCACAGGTCACTCTATTTTCCCATCAGGAAGAAGAATTAACCACAGGCTCAGCCTGCCGCCAGGAACCAGAATAGGGCCTGAGGCAATCCCGCGCTTTTGCGGCCAGCTCCCAAAAAAGCGAGTTGAAAAATGGAGCTCAGGGACACTGCAATTCACAAACCCGCAGAGTTATAAATGATAACTCTCATCCACAGATATATTGAGGGAAGGCAACGAAGAGGATTTGAAAGCAAGGCAGAATTGCAGGAAAGAGATTTCAGGAGGTAGATTCGAATCGCCTTTAAAGCACATGAAAAGCGGCAAAACGTCGACAATGATGCCCTTGGCCAAAAAGGGTGTATGCGTTTTTTCCTGAATATATTCAGGAAAAAACGCATACGCCCTTTTTGGCCAACCAAGCAACCTGGAAAGGCAAATCAGCGCTACAAAGAGGTCTCGCTTCCCATCGGTCAAAAGGGCCATGCTGCAAAAAGTGTCAAAACCAGAAATGCAGGACAGGCCATGGAGAAATGGCAGCCTTGCTACGCTGATGGGCGGGATGTAAATTGCCAACAGCCACACTGGAGAAGTGTACGGTGTGTCCTGAAACATCGAAAAAACACAGCTTAGGGAGCATAGGGCACGTCCACTCATGGGCGTATAAATTGGGAAAACTAAAAATCAGCAAGACACAGGCACCCCAATGTTTAGGGCTGCTATGTTGACAAGAACCTCCACTTCATGACACCTTAAATATCCCAGGAAAGAGAAAAATGGATAAAGAAGTTGTGGTCCTTATGTACAAAGGAATATCACTCAGACATGAAATCAATGTCATAAGGCTAGTAGAAGCAAGATGAGTGGATTTAGGTACGACGATTCTAAGTGAAATAAGTGACACAGAAAAAGACACTTATCATAAGCTATCACTTATAGAGGGAATGTAAAAACCGCTACACCTGAACTGAATTACAAAACAGAACAGAGTCACACGTTTAGAAAACACACTATGGCTGCTTAACGGGAAAGGTGAGGTGGGGTGATGCATAAAACAAGGGTTTCAAATTCGCTCAGATACTGTTCCATACACCCAATATGTAATAGACAAGACCTACTCCTTGCTCAGTGAACTGGACTCAACAACCCCTATTCACCGCACAAGAATATATGTGACTAGTAAGAATCGTAAAACCTATGTATTGATATCTCTCTGGAAGTGTGTCAAGTGGGTGTAAAGCTGCATAAACACAGCCGTGAAAAGCAGCTAAACCCCATTATAAAAATAAATTACTTTTAAAAACCTGTAAAACAAAGACAGTGAAAGAGAGAGAAATTCTTAAAAAATTCGTTCAGGAGCTGTGATGCAACCTGGATTGACCATATCTAGACCCACACCTGGATGAGACATAAGGGTGGACACTCTTGGGGCTGAGAGGTTGGGTGAGGTTGGGTGAGCAAACTCAGACCCTTTAAAGTAGTACTGCGTGGTACCCATCCCATGGGTCCCAAATCTCCAGGTTCAAGGGCATCTTCCTACATCGAAAACATGCATGAGAAACCCAGAAGATGGTACACCGTGTGATTTTGAAAGGTTTCTAAAACGCACCCAATTTCTCATCTCCTTGTGCTCGGGTTCGCCTTTCCAGCTACTTTACTAGCAATCTCCCTACTTGGAGAATCAGCACCTTTAAGCTCCTGTTCCCTACAGGTTGCAATTTGTCCTGAGGATGAACGGGAAGAGGGGCAACCAATGAGAGACTAGATCTAGGTGTTGGGACAGGCACAGGTCACTCTATTTTCCCATCAGGAAGAAGAATTAACCACAGGCTCAGCCTGCCGCCAGGAACCAGAATAGGGCCTGAGGCAATCCCGCGCTTTTGCGGCCAGCTCCCAAAAAAGCGAGTTGAAAAATGGAGCTCAGGGACACTGCAATTCACAAACCCGCAGAGTTATAAATGATAACTCTCATCCACAGATATATTGAGGGAAGGCAACGAAGAGGATTTGAAAGCAAGGCAGAATTGCAGGAAAGAGATTTCAGGAGGTAGATTCGAATCGCCTTTAAAGCACATGAAAAGCGGCAAAACGTCGACAATGATGCCCTTGGCCAAAAAGGGTGTATGCGTTTTTTCCTGAATATATTCAGGAAAAAACGCATACGCCCTTTTTGGCCAACCAAGCAACCTGGAAAGGCAAATCAGCGCTACAAAGAGGTCTCGCTTCCCATCGGTCAAAAGGGCCATGCTGCAAAAAGTGTCAAAACCAGAAATGCAGGACAGGCCATGGAGAAATGGCAGCCTTGCTACGCTGATGGGCGGGATGTAAATTGCCAACAGCCACACTGGAGAAGTGTACGGTGTGTCCTGAAACATCGAAAAAACACAGCTTAGGGAGCATAGGGCACGTCCACTCATGGGCGTATAAATTGGGAAAACTAAAAATCAGCAAGACACAGGCACCCCAATGTTTAGGGCTGCTATGTTGACAAGAACCTCCACTTCATGACACCTTAAATATCCCAGGAAAGAGAAAAATGGATAAAGAAGTTGTGGTCCTTATGTACAAAGGAATATCACTCAGACATGAAATCAATGTCATAAGGCTAGTAGAAGCAAGATGAGTGGATTTAGGTACGACGATTCTAAGTGAAATAAGTGACACAGAAAAAGACACTTATCATAAGCTATCACTTATAGAGGGAATGTAAAAACCGCTACACCTGAACTGAATTACAAAACAGAACAGAGTCACACGTTTAGAAAACACACTATGGCTGCTTAACGGGAAAGGTGAGGTGGGGTGATGCATAAAACAAGGGTTTCAAATTCGCTCAGATACTGTTCCATACACCCAATATGTAATAGACAAGACCTACTCCTTGCTCAGTGAACTGGACTCAACAACCCCTATTCACCGCACAAGAATATATGTGACTAGTAAGAATCGTAAAACCTATGTATTGATATCTCTCTGGAAGTGTGTCAAGTGGGTGTAAAGCTGCATAAACACAGCCGTGAAAAGCAGCTAAACCCCATTATAAAAATAAATTACTTTTAAAAACCTGTAAAACAAAGACAGTGAAAGAGAGAGAAATTCTTAAAAAATTCGTTCAGGAGCTGTGATGCAACCTGGATTGACCATATCTAGACCCACACCTGGATGAGACATAAGGGTGGACACTCTTGGGGCTGAGAGGTTGGGTGAGGTTGGGTGAGCAAACTCAGACCCTTTAAAGTAGTACTGCGTGGTACCCATCCCATGGGTCCCAAATCTCCAGGTTCAAGGGCATCTTCCTACATCGAAAACATGCATGAGAAACCCAGAAGATGGTACACCGTGTGATTTTGAAAGGTTTCTAAAACGCACCCAATTTCTCATCTCCTTGTGCTCGGGTTCGCCTTTCCAGCTACTTTACTAGCAATCTCCCTACTTGGAGAATCAGCACCTTTAAGCTCCTGTTCCCTACAGGTTGCAATTTGTCCTGAGGATGAACGGGAAGAGGGGCAACCAATGAGAGACTAGATCTAGGTGTTGGGACAGGCACAGGTCACTCTATTTTCCCATCAGGAAGAAGAATTAACCACAGGCTCAGCCTGCCGCCAGGAACCAGAATAGGGCCTGAGGCAATCCCGCGCTTTTGCGGCCAGCTCCCAAAAAAGCGAGTTGAAAAATGGAGCTCAGGGACACTGCAATTCACAAACCCGCAGAGTTATAAATGATAACTCTCATCCACAGATATATTGAGGGAAGGCAACGAAGAGGATTTGAAAGCAAGGCAGAATTGCAGGAAACAGATTTCAGGAGGTAGATTCGAATCGCCTTTAAAGCACATGAAAAGCGGCAAAACGTCGACAATGATGCCCTTGGCCAAAAAGGGCGTATGCGTTTTTTCCTGAATATATTCAGGAAAAAATGCATACGCCCTTTTTGGCCAACCAAGCAACCTGGAAAGGCAAATCAGCGCTACAAAGAGGTCTCGCTTCCCATCGGTCAAAAGGGCCATGCTGCAAAAAGTGTCAAAACCAGAAATGCAGGACAGGCCATGGAGAAATGGCAGCCTTGCTACGCTGATGGGCGGGATGTAAATTGCCAAAAGCCACTCTGGAGAAGTGTACGGTGTGTCCTGAAACATCGAAAAAACACAGCTTAGGGAGCATAGGGCACGTCCACTCATGGGCGTATAAATTGGGAAAACTAAAAATCAGCAAGACACAGGCACCCCAATGTTTAGGGCTGCTATGTTGACAAGAACCTCCACTTCATGACACCTTAAATATCCCAGGAAAGAGAAAAATGGATAAAGAAGTTGTGGTCCTTATGTACAAAGGAATATCCCTCAGACATGAAATCAATGTCATAAGGCTAGTAGAAGCAAGATGAGTGGATTTAGGTATGACGATTCTAAGTGAAATAAGTCACACAGAAAAAGACACTTATCATAAGCTATCACTTATAGAGGGAATGTAAAAACCGCTACACTTGAACTGAATTACAAAACAGAACAGAGTCACACGTTTAGAAAACACATTATGGCTGCTTAACGGGAAAGGTGAGGTGGGGTGATGCATAAAACAAGGGTTTCAAATTCGCTCAGATACTGTTCCATACACCCAATATGTAATAGACAAGACCTACTCCTTGCTCAGTGAACTGGACTCAACACCCCCTATTCACCGCACAAGAATATATCTGACTAGTAAGAATCGTAAAACCTATGTATTGATATCTCTCTGGAAGTGAGCCAAGTGGGTGTAAAGCAGCATAAACACAGCCGTGAAAAGCAGCTAAACCCCATTATAAAAATAAATTACTTTTAAAAACCCGTAAAACAAAGACAGTGAAAGAGAGAGAAATTCTTACAAAATTCGTTCAGGGGCTGTGATGCAACCTGGATTGACCATATCTAGACCCACACCTGGATGAGACATAAGGGTGGACACTCTTGGGGCTGAGAGGTTGGGTGAGGTTGGGTGAGCAAACTCAGACCCTTTAAAGTAGTACTGCGTGGTACCCATCCCATGGGTCCCAAATCTCCAGGTTCAAGGGCATCTTCCTACATCGAAAACATGCATGAGAAACCCAGAAGATGGTACACCGTGTGATTTTGAAAGGTTTCTAAAATGCACCCAATTTCTCATCTCCTTGTGCTCGGGTTCGCCTTTCCAGCTACTTTACTAGCAATCTCCCTACTTGGAGAATCAGCACCTTTAAGCTCCTGTTCCCTACAGGTTGCAATTTGTCCTGAGGATGAACGGGAATAGGGGCAACCAATGAGAGACTAGATCTAGGTGTTGGGACAGGCACAGGTCACTCTATTTTCCCATCAGGAAGAAGAATTAACCACAGGCTCAGCCTGCCGCCAGGAACCAGAATAGGGCCTGAGGCAATCCCGCGCTTTTGCGGCCAGCTCCCAAAAAAGCGAGTTGAAAAATGGAGCTCAGGGACACTGCAATTCACAAACCCGCAGAGTTATAAATGATAACTCTCATCCACAGATATATTGAGGGAAGGCAACGAAGAGGATTTGAAAGCAAGGCAGAATTGCAGGAAACAGATTTCAGGAGGTAGATTCGAATCGCCTTTAAAGCACATGAAAAGCGGCAAAACGTCGACAATGATGCCCTTGGCCAAAAAGGGCGTATGCGTTTTTTCCTGAATATATTCAGGAAAAAACGCATACGCCCTTTTTGGCCAACCAAGCAACCTGGAAAGTCAAATCAGCGCTACAAAGAAGTCTCGCTTCCCATCGGTCAAAAGGGCCATGCTGCAAAAAGTGTCAAAACCAGAAATGCAGTACAGGCCATGGAGAAATGGCAGCCTTGCTACGCTGATGGGCGGGATGTAAATTGCCAAAAGCCACACTGGAGAAGTGTACGGTGTGTCCTGAAACATCGAAAAAACACAGGTTAGGGAGCATAGGGCACGTCCACTCATGGGCGTATAAATTGGGAAAACTAAAAATCAGCAAGACACAGGCACCCCAATGTTTAGGGCTGCTATTTTGACAAGAACCTCCACTTCATGACACCTTAAATATCCCAGGAAAGAGAAAAATGGATAAAGAAGTTGTGGTCCTTATGTACAAAGGAATATCACTCAGACATGAAATCAATGTCATAAGGCTAGTAGAAGCAAGATGAGTGGATTTAGGTACGACGATTCTAAGTGAAATAAGTGACACAGAAAAAGACACTTATCATAAGCTATCACTTATAGAGGGAATGTAAAAACCGCTACACCTGAACTGAATTACAAAACAGAACAGAGTCACACGTTTAGAAAACACACTATGGCTGCTTAACGGGAAAGGTGAGGTGGGGTGATGCATAAAACAAGGGTTTCAAATTCGCTCAGATACTGTTCCATACACCCAATATGTAATAGACAAGACCTACTCCTTGCTCAGTGAACTGGACTCAACAACCCCTATTCACCGCACAAGAATATATGTGACTAGTAAGAATCGTAAAACCTATGTATTGATATCTCTCTGGAAGTGTGTCAAGTGGGTGTAAAGCTGCATAAACACAGCCGTGAAAAGCAGCTAAACCCCATTATAAAAATAAATTACTTTTAAAAACCTGTAAAACAAAGACAGTGAAAGAGAGAGAAATTCTTAAAAAATTCGTTCAGGAGCTGTGATGCAACCTGGATTGACCATATCTAGACCCACTCCTGGATGAGACATAAGGGTGGACACTCTTGGGGCTGAGAGGTTGGGTGAGGTTGGGTGAGCAAACTCAGACCCTTTAAAGTAGTACTGCGTGGTACCCATCCCATGGGTCCCAAATCTCCAGGTTCAAGGGCATCTTCCTACATCGAAAACATGCATGAGAAACCCAGAAGATGGTACACCGTGTGATTTTGAAAGGTTTCTAAAACGCACCCAATTTCTCATCTCCTTGTGCTCGGGTTCGCCTTTCCAGCTACTTTACTAGCAATCTCCCTACTTGGAGAATCAGCACCTTTAAGCTCCTGTTCCCTACAGGTTGCAATTTGTCCTGAGGATGAACGGGAAGAGGGGCAACCAATGAGAGACTAGATCTAGGTGTTGGGACAGGCACAGGTCACTCTATTTTCCCATCAGGAAGAAGAATTAACCACAGGCTCAGCCTGCCGCCAGGAACCAGAATAGGGCCTGAGGCAATCCCGCGCTTTTGCGGCCAGCTCCCAAAAAAGCGAGTTGAAAAATGGAGCTCAGGGACACTGCAATTCACAAACCCGCAGAGTTATAAATGATAACTCTCATCCACAGATATATTGAGGGAAGGCAACGAAGAGGATTTGAAAGCAAGGCAGAATTGCAGGAAACAGATTTCAGGAGGTAGATTCGAATCGCCTTTAAAGCACATGAAAAGCGGCAAAACGTCGACAATGATGCCCTTGGCCAAAAAGGGCGTATGCGTTTTTTCCTGAATATATTCAGGAAAAAACGCATACGCCCTTTTTGGCCAACCAAGCAACCTGGAAAGTCAAATCAGCGCTACAAAGAAGTCTCGCTTCCCATCGGTCAAAAGGGCCATGCTGCAAAAAGTGTCAAAACCAGAAATGCAGTACAGGCCATGGAGAAATGGCAGCCTTGCTACGCTGATGGGCGGGATGTAAATTGCCAAAAGCCACACTGGAGAAGTGTACGGTGTGTCCTGAAACATCGAAAAAACACAGCTTAGGGAGCATAGGGCACGTCCACTCATGGGCGTATAAATTGGGAAAACTAAAAATCAGCAAGACACAGGCACCCCAATGTTTAGGGCTGCTATTTTGACAAGAACCTCCACTTCATGACACCTTAAATATCCCAGGAAAGAGAAAAATGGATAAAGAAGTTGTGGTCCTTATGTACAAAGGAATATCACTCAGACATGAAATCAATGTCATAAGGCTAGTAGAAGCAAGATGAGTGGATTTAGGTACGACGATTCTAAGTGAAATAAGTGACACAGAAAAAGACACTTATCATAAGCTATCACTTATAGAGGGAATGTAAAAACCGCTACACCTGAACTGAATTACAAAACAGAACAGAGTCACACGTTTAGAAAACACACTATGGCTGCTTAACGGGAAAGGTGAGGTGGGGTGATGCATAAAACAAGGGTTTCAAATTCGCTCAGATACTGTTCCATACACCCAATATGTAATAGACAAGACCTACTCCTTGCTCAGTGAACTGGACTCAACAACCCCTATTCACCGCACAAGAATATATGTGACTAGTAAGAATCGTAAAACCTATGTATTGATATCTCTCTGGAAGTGTGTCAAGTGGGTGTAAAGCTGCATAAACACAGCCGTGAAAAGCAGCTAAACCCCATTATAAAAATAAATTACTTTTAAAAACCTGTAAAACAAAGACAGTGAAAGAGAGAGAAATTCTTAAAAAATTCGTTCAGGAGCTGTGATGCAACCTGGATTGACCATATCTAGACCCACACCTGGATGAGACATAAGGGTGGACACTCTTGGGGCTGAGAGGTTGGGTGAGGTTGGGTGAGCAAACTCAGACCCTTTAAAGTAGTACTGCGTGGTACCCATCCCATGGGTCCCAAATCTCCAGGTTCAAGGGCATCTTCCTACATCGAAAACATGCATGAGAAACCCAGAAGATGGTACACCGTGTGATTTTGAAAGGTTTCTAAAACGCACCCAATTTCTCATCTCCTTGTGCTCGGGTTCGCCTTTCCAGCTACTTTACTAGCAATCTCCCTACTTGGAGAATCAGCACCTTTAAGCTCCTGTTCCCTACAGGTTGCAATTTGTCCTGAGGATGAACGGGAAGAGGGGCAACCAATGAGAGACTAGATCTAGGTGTTGGGACAGGCACAGGTCACTCTATTTTCCCATCAGGAAGAAGAATTAACCACAGGCTCAGCCTGCCGCCAGGAACCAGAATAGGGCCTGAGGCAATCCCGCGCTTTTGCGGCCAGCTCCCAAAAAAGCGAGTTGAAAAATGGAGCTCAGGGACACTGCAATTCACAAACCCGCAGAGTTATAAATGATAACTCTCATCCACAGATATATTGAGGGAAGGCAACGAAGAGGATTTGAAAGCAAGGCAGAATTGCAGGAAAGAGATTTCAGGAGGTAGATTCGAATCGCCTTTAAAGCACATGAAAAGCGGCAAAACGTCGACAATGATGCCCTTGGCCAAAAAGGGTGTATGCGTTTTTTCCTGAATATATTCAGGAAAAAACGCATACGCCCTTTTTGGCCAACCAAGCAACCTGGAAAGGCAAATCAGCGCTACAAAGAGGTCTCGCTTCCCATCGGTCAAAAGGGCCATGCTGCAAAAAGTGTCAAAACCAGAAATGCAGGACAGGCCATGGAGAAATGGCAGCCTTGCTACGCTGATGGGCGGGATGTAAATTGCCAACAGCCACACTGGAGAAGTGTACGGTGTGTCCTGAAACATCGAAAAAACACAGCTTAGGGAGCATAGGGCACGTCCACTCATGGGCGTATAAATTGGGAAAACTAAAAATCAGCAAGACACAGGCACCCCAATGTTTAGGGCTGCTATGTTGACAAGAACCTCCACTTCATGACACCTTAAATATCCCAGGAAAGAGAAAAATGGATAAAGAAGTTGTGGTCCTTATGTACAAAGGAATATCACTCAGACATGAAATCAATGTCATAAGGCTAGTAGAAGCAAGATGAGTGGATTTAGGTACGACGATTCTAAGTGAAATAAGTGACACAGAAAAAGACACTTATCATAAGCTATCACTTATAGAGGGAATGTAAAAACCGCTACACCTGAACTGAATTACAAAACAGAACAGAGTCACACGTTTAGAAAACACACTATGGCTGCTTAACGGGAAAGGTGAGGTGGGGTGATGCATAAAACAAGGGTTTCAAATTCGCTCAGATACTGTTCCATACACCCAATATGTAATAGACAAGACCTACTCCTTGCTCAGTGAACTGGACTCAACAACCCCTATTCACCGCACAAGAATATATGTGACTAGTAAGAATCGTAAAACCTATGTATTGATATCTCTCTGGAAGTGTGTCAAGTGGGTGTAAAGCTGCATAAACACAGCCGTGAAAAGCAGCTAAACCCCATTATAAAAATAAATTACTTTTAAAAACCTGTAAAACAAAGACAGTGAAAGAGAGAGAAATTCTTAAAAAATTCGTTCAGGAGCTGTGATGCAACCTGGATTGACCATATCTAGACCCACACCTGGATGAGACATAAGGGTGGACACTCTTGGGGCTGAGAGGTTGGGTGAGGTTGGGTGAGCAAACTCAGACCCTTTAAAGTAGTACTGCGTGGTACCCATCCCATGGGTCCCAAATCTCCAGGTTCAAGGGCATCTTCCTACATCGAAAACATGCATGAGAAACCCAGAAGATGGTACACCGTGTGATTTTGAAAGGTTTCTAAAACGCACCCAATTTCTCATCTCCTTGTGCTCGGGTTCGCCTTTCCAGCTACTTTACTAGCAATCTCCCTACTTGGAGAATCAGCACCTTTAAGCTCCTGTTCCCTACAGGTTGCAATTTGTCCTGAGGATGAACGGGAAGAGGGGCAACCAATGAGAGACTAGATCTAGGTGTTGGGACAGGCACAGGTCACTCTATTTTCCCATCAGGAAGAAGAATTAACCACAGGCTCAGCCTGCCGCCAGGAACCAGAATAGGGCCTGAGGCAATCCCGCGCTTTTGCGGCCAGCTCCCAAAAAAGCGAGTTGAAAAATGGAGCTCAGGGACACTGCAATTCACAAACCCGCAGAGTTATAAATGATAACTCTCATCCACAGATATATTGAGGGAAGGCAACGAAGAGGATTTGAAAGCAAGGCAGAATTGCAGGAAAGAGATTTCAGGAGGTAGATTCGAATCGCCTTTAAAGCACATGAAAAGCGGCAAAACGTCGACAATGATGCCCTTGGCCAAAAAGGGTGTATGCGTTTTTTCCTGAATATATTCAGGAAAAAACGCATACGCCCTTTTTGGCCAACCAAGCAACCTGGAAAGGCAAATCAGCGCTACAAAGAGGTCTCGCTTCCCATCGGTCAAAAGGGCCATGCTGCAAAAAGTGTCAAAACCAGAAATGCAGGACAGGCCATGGAGAAATGGCAGCCTTGCTACGCTGATGGGCGGGATGTAAATTGCCAACAGCCACACTGGAGAAGTGTACGGTGTGTCCTGAAACATCGAAAAAACACAGCTTAGGGAGCATAGGGCACGTCCACTCATGGGCGTATAAATTGGGAAAACTAAAAATCAGCAAGACACAGGCACCCCAATGTTTAGGGCTGCTATGTTGACAAGAACCTCCACTTCATGACACCTTAAATATCCCAGGAAAGAGAAAAATGGATAAAGAAGTTGTGGTCCTTATGTACAAAGGAATATCACTCAGACATGAAATCAATGTCATAAGGCTAGTAGAAGCAAGATGAGTGGATTTAGGTACGACGATTCTAAGTGAAATAAGTGACACAGAAAAAGACACTTATCATAAGCTATCACTTATAGAGGGAATGTAAAAACCGCTACACCTGAACTGAATTACAAAACAGAACAGAGTCACACGTTTAGAAAACACACTATGGCTGCTTAACGGGAAAGGTGAGGTGGGGTGATGCATAAAACAAGGGTTTCAAATTCGCTCAGATACTGTTCCATACACCCAATATGTAATAGACAAGACCTACTCCTTACTCAGTGAACTGGACTCAACAACCCCTATTCACCGCACAAGAATATATGTGACTAGTAAGAATCGTAAAACCTATGTATTGATATCTCTCTGGAAGTGTGTCAAGTGGGTGTAAAGCTGCATAAACACAGCCGTGAAAAGCAGCTAAACCCCATTATAAAAATAAATTACTTTTAAAAACCTGTAAAACAAAGACAGTGAAAGAGAGAGAAATTCTTAAAAAATTCGTTCAGGAGCTGTGATGCAACCTGGATTGACCATATCTAGACCCACACCTGGATGAGACATAAGGGTGGACACTCTTGGGGCTGAGAGGTTGGGTGAGGTTGGGTGAGCAAACTCAGACCCTTTAAAGTAGTACTGCGTGGTACCCATCCCATGGGTCCCAAATCTCCAGGTTCAAGGGCATCTTCCTACATCGAAAACATGCATGAGAAACCCAGAAGATGGTACACCGTGTGATTTTGAAAGGTTTCTAAAACGCACCCAATTTCTCATCTCCTTGTGCTCGGGTTCGCCTTTCCAGCTACTTTACTAGCAATCTCCCTACTTGGAGAATCAGCACCTTTAAGCTCCTGTTCCCTACAGGTTGCAATTTGTCCTGAGGATGAACGGGAAGAGGGGCAACCAATGAGAGACTAGATCTAGGTGTTGGGACAGGCACAGGTCACTCTATTTTCCCATCAGGAAGAAGAATTAACCACAGGCTCAGCCTGCCGCCAGGAACCAGAATAGGGCCTGAGGCAATCCCGCGCTTTTGCGGCCAGCTCCCAAAAAAGCGAGTTGAAAAATGGAGCTCAGGGACACTGCAATTCACAAACCCGCAGAGTTATAAATGATAACTCTCATCCACAGATATATTGAGGGAAGGCAACGAAGAGGATTTGAAAGCAAGGCAGAATTGCAGGAAACAGATTTCAGGAGGTAGATTCGAATCGCCTTTAAAGCACATGAAAAGCGGCAAAACGTCGACAATGATGCCCTTGGCCAAAAAGGGCGTATGCGTTTTTTCCTGAATATATTCAGGAAAAAATGCATACGCCCTTTTTGGCCAACCAAGCAACCTGGAAAGGCAAATCAGCGCTACAAAGAGGTCTCGCTTCCCATCGGTCAAAAGGGCCATGCTGCAAAAAGTGTCAAAACCAGAAATGCAGGACAGGCCATGGAGAAATGGCAGCCTTGCTACGCTGATGGGCGGGATGTAAATTGCCAAAAGCCACTCTGGAGAAGTGTACGGTGTGTCCTGAAACATCGAAAAAACACAGCTTAGGGAGCATAGGGCACGTCCACTCATGGGCGTATAAATTGGGAAAACTAAAAATCAGCAAGACACAGGCACCCCAATGTTTAGGGCTGCTATGTTGACAAGAACCTCCACTTCATGACACCTTAAATATCCCAGGAAAGAGAAAAATGGATAAAGAAGTTGTGGTCCTTATGTACAAAGGAATATCCCTCAGACATGAAATCAATGTCATAAGGCTAGTAGAAGCAAGATGAGTGGATTTAGGTATGACGATTCTAAGTGAAATAAGTCACACAGAAAAAGACACTTATCATAAGCTATCACTTATAGAGGGAATGTAAAAACCGCTACACTTGAACTGAATTACAAAACAGAACAGAGTCACACGTTTAGAAAACACATTATGGCTGCTTAACGGGAAAGGTGAGGTGGGGTGATGCATAAAACAAGGGTTTCAAATTCGCTCAGATACTGTTCCATACACCCAATATGTAATAGACAAGACCTACTCCTTGCTCAGTGAACTGGACTCAACACCCCCTATTCACCGCACAAGAATATATCTGACTAGTAAGAATCGTAAAACCTATGTATTGATATCTCTCTGGAAGTGAGCCAAGTGGGTGTAAAGCAGCATAAACACAGCCGTGAAAAGCAGCTAAACCCCATTATAAAAATAAATTACTTTTAAAAACCCGTAAAACAAAGACAGTGAAAGAGAGAGAAATTCTTACAAAATTCGTTCAGGGGCTGTGATGCAACCTGGATTGACCATATCTAGACCCACACCTGGATGAGACATAAGGGTGGACACTCTTGGGGCTGAGAGGTTGGGTGAGGTTGGGTGAGCAAACTCAGACCCTTTAAAGTAGTACTGCGTGGTACCCATCCCATGGGTCCCAAATCTCCAGGTTCAAGGGCATCTTCCTACATCGAAAACATGCATGAGAAACCCAGAAGATGGTACACCGTGTGATTTTGAAAGGTTTCTAAAATGCACCCAATTTCTCATCTCCTTGTGCTCGGGTTCGCCTTTCCAGCTACTTTACTAGCAATCTCCCTACTTGGAGAATCAGCACCTTTAAGCTCCTGTTCCCTACAGGTTGCAATTTGTCCTGAGGATGAACGGGAATAGGGGCAACCAATGAGAGACTAGATCTAGGTGTTGGGACAGGCACAGGTCACTCTATTTTCCCATCAGGAAGAAGAATTAACCACAGGCTCAGCCTGCCGCCAGGAACCAGAATAGGGCCTGAGGCAATCCCGCGCTTTTGCGGCCAGCTCCCAAAAAAGCGAGTTGAAAAATGGAGCTCAGGGACACTGCAATTCACAAACCCGCAGAGTTATAAATGATAACTCTCATCCACAGATATATTGAGGGAAGGCAACGAAGAGGATTTGAAAGCAAGGCAGAATTGCAGGAAACAGATTTCAGGAGGTAGATTCGAATCGCCTTTAAAGCACATGAAAAGCGGCAAAACGTCGACAATGATGCCCTTGGCCAAAAAGGGCGTATGCGTTTTTTCCTGAATATATTCAGGAAAAAACGCATACGCCCTTTTTGGCCAACCAAGCAACCTGGAAAGTCAAATCAGCGCTACAAAGAAGTCTCGCTTCCCATCGGTCAAAAGGGCCATGCTGCAAAAAGTGTCAAAACCAGAAATGCAGTACAGGCCATGGAGAAATGGCAGCCTTGCTACGCTGATGGGCGGGATGTAAATTGCCAAAAGCCACACTGGAGAAGTGTACGGTGTGTCCTGAAACATCGAAAAAACACAGGTTAGGGAGCATAGGGCACGTCCACTCATGGGCGTATAAATTGGGAAAACTAAAAATCAGCAAGACACAGGCACCCCAATGTTTAGGGCTGCTATTTTGACAAGAACCTCCACTTCATGACACCTTAAATATCCCAGGAAAGAGAAAAATGGATAAAGAAGTTGTGGTCCTTATGTACAAAGGAATATCACTCAGACATGAAATCAATGTCATAAGGCTAGTAGAAGCAAGATGAGTGGATTTAGGTACGACGATTCTAAGTGAAATAAGTGACACAGAAAAAGACACTTATCATAAGCTATCACTTATAGAGGGAATGTAAAAACCGCTACACCTGAACTGAATTACAAAACAGAACAGAGTCACACGTTTAGAAAACACACTATGGCTGCTTAACGGGAAAGGTGAGGTGGGGTGATGCATAAAACAAGGGTTTCAAATTCGCTCAGATACTGTTCCATACACCCAATATGTAATAGACAAGACCTACTCCTTGCTCAGTGAACTGGACTCAACAACCCCTATTCACCGCACAAGAATATATGTGACTAGTAAAAATCGTAAAACCTATGTATTGATATCTCTCTGGAAGTGTGTCAAGTGGGTGTAAAGCTGCATAAACACAGCCGTGAAAAGCAGCTAAACCCCATTATAAAAATAAATTACTTTTAAAAACCTGTAAAACAAAGACAGTGAAAGAGAGAGAAATTCTTAAAAAATTCGTTCAGGAGCTGTGATGCAACCTGGATTGACCATATCTAGACCCACTCCTGGATGAGACATAAGGGTGGACACTCTTGGGGCTGAGAGGTTGGGTGAGGTTGGGTGAGCAAACTCAGACCCTTTAAAGTAGTACTGCGTGGTACCCATCCCATGGGTCCCAAATCTCCAGGTTCAAGGGCATCTTCCTACATCGAAAACATGCATGAGAAACCCAGAAGATGGTACACCGTGTGATTTTGAAAGGTTTCTAAAACGCACCCAATTTCTCATCTCCTTGTGCTCGGGTTCGCCTTTCCAGCTACTTTACTAGCAATCTCCCTACTTGGAGAATCAGCACCTTTAAGCTCCTGTTCCCTACAGGTTGCAATTTGTCCTGAGGATGAACGGGAAGAGGGGCAACCAATGAGAGACTAGATCTAGGTGTTGGGACAGGCACAGGTCACTCTATTTTCCCATCAGGAAGAAGAATTAACCACAGGCTCAGCCTGCCGCCAGGAACCAGAATAGGGCCTGAGGCAATCCCGCGCTTTTGCGGCCAGCTCCCAAAAAAGCGAGTTGAAAAATGGAGCTCAGGGACACTGCAATTCACAAACCCGCAGAGTTATAAATGATAACTCTCATCCACAGATATATTGAGGGAAGGCAACGAAGAGGATTTGAAAGCAAGGCAGAATTGCAGGAAACAGATTTCAGGAGGTAGATTCGAATCGCCTTTAAAGCACATGAAAAGCGGCAAAACGTCGACAATGATGCCCTTGGCCAAAAAGGGCGTATGCGTTTTTTCCTGAATATATTCAGGAAAAAATGCATACGCCCTTTTTGGCCAACCAAGCAACCTGGAAAGGCAAATCAGCGCTACAAAGAGGTCTCGCTTCCCATCGGTCAAAAGGGCCATGCTGCAAAAAGTGTCAAAACCAGAAATGCAGGACAGGCCATGGAGAAATGGCACCCTTGCTACGCTGATGGGCGGGATGTAAATTGCCAAAAGCCACTCTGGAGAAGTGTACGGTGTGTCCTGAAACATCGAAAAAACACAGCTTAGGGAGCATAGGGCACGTCCACTCATGGGCGTATAAATTGGGAAAACTAAAAATCAGCAAGACACAGGCACCCCAATGTTTAGGGCTGCTATGTTGACAAGAACCTCCACTTCATGACACCTTAAATATCCCAGGAAAGAGAAAAATGGATAAAGAAGTTGTGGTCCTTATGTACAAAGGAATATCACTCAGACATGAAATCAATGTCATAAGGCTAGTAGAAGCAAGATGAGTGGATTTAGGTATGACGATTCTAAGTGAAATAAGTCACACAGAAAAAGACACTTATCATAAGATATCACTTATAGAGGGAATGTAAAAACCGCTACACTTGAACTGAATTACAAAACAGAACAGAGTCACACGTTTAGAAAACACACTATGGCTGCTTAACGGGAAAGGTGAGGTGGGGTGATGCATAAAACAAGGGTTTCAAATTCGCTCAGATACTGTTCCATACACCCAATATGTAATAGACAAGACCTACTCCTTGCTCAGTGAACTGGACTCAACACCCCCTATTCACCGCACAAGAATATATGTGACTAGTAAGAATCGTAAAACCTATGTATTGATATCTCTCTGGAAGTGTGTCAAGTGGGTGTAAAGCTGCATAAACACAGCCGTGAAAAGCAGCTAAACCCCATTATAAAAATAAATTACTTTTAAAAACCTGTAAAACAAAGACAGTGAAAGAGAGAGAAATTCTTACAAAATTCGTTCAGGAGCTGTGATGCAACCTGGATTGACCATATCTAGACCCACACCTGGATGAGACATAAGGGTGGACACTCTTGGGGCTGAGAGGTTGGGTGAGGTTGGGTGAGCAAACTCAGACCCTTTAAAGTAGTACTGCGTGGTACCCATCCCATGGGTCCCAAATCTCCAGGTTCAAGGGCATCTTCCTACATCGAAAACATGCATGAGAAACCCAGAAGATGGTACACCGTGTGATTTTGAAAGGTTTCTAAAACGCACCCCATTTCTCATCTCCTTGTGCTAGGGTTCGCCTTTCCAGCTACTTTACTAGCAATCTCCCTACTTGGAGAATCAGCACCTTTAAGCTCCTGTTCCCTACAGGTTGCAATTTGTCCTGAGGATGAACGGGAAGAGGGGCAACCAATGAGAGACTAGATCTAGGTGTTGGGACAGGCACAGGTCACTCTATTTTCCCATCAGGAAGAAGAATTAACCACAGGCTCAGCCTGCCGCCAGGAACCAGAATAGGGCCTGAGGCAATCCCGCGCTTTTGCGGCCAGCTCCCAAAAAAGCGAGTTGAAAAATGGAGCTCAGGGTCACTGCAATTCACAAACCCGCAGAGTTATAAATGATAACTCTCATCCACAGATATATTGAGGGAAGGCAACGAAGAGGATTTGAAAGCAAGGCAGAATTGCAGGAAACAGATTTCAGGAGGTAGATTCGAATCGCCTTTAAAGCACATGAAAAGCGGCAAAACGTCGACAATGATGCCCTTGGCCAAAAAGGGTGTATGCGTTTTTTCCTGAATATATTCAGGAAAAAACGCATACGCCCTTTCTGGCCAACCAAGCAACCTGGAAAGGCAAATCAGCGCTACAAAGAGGTCTCGCTTCCCATCGGTCAAAAGGGCCATGCTGCAAAAAGTGTCAAAACCAGAAATGCAGGACAGGCCATGGAGAAATGGCAGCCTTGCTACGCTGATGGGCGGGATGTAAATTGCCAAAAGCCACTCTGGAGAAGTGTACGGTGTGTCCTGAAACATCGAAAAAACACAGCTTAGGGAGCATAGGGCACGTCCACTCATGGGCGTATAAATTGGGAAAACTAAAAATCAGCAAGACACAGGCACCCCAATGTTTAGGGCTGCTATGTTGACAAGAACCTCCACTTCATGACACCTTAAATATCCCAGGAAAGAGAAAAATGGATAAAGAAGTTGTGGTCCTTATGTACAAAGGAATATCCCTCAGACATGAAATCAATGTCATAAGGCTAGTAGAAGCAAGATGAGTGGATTTAGGTATGACGATTCTAAGTGAAATAAGTCACACAGAAAAAGACACTTATCATAAGCTATCACTTATAGAGGGAATGTAAAAACCGCTACACTTGAACTGAATTACAAAACAGAACAGAGTCACACGTTTAGAAAACACATTATGGCTGCTTAACGGGAAAGGTGAGGTGGGGTGATGCATAAAACAAGGGTTTCAAATTCGCTCAGATACTGTTCCATACACCCAATATGTAATAGACAAGACCTACTCCTTGCTCAGTGAACTGGACTCAACACCCCCTATTCACCGCACAAGAATATATCTGACTAGTAAGAATCGTAAAACCTATGTATTGATATCTCTCTGGAAGTGAGCCAAGTGGGTGTAAAGCCGCATAAACACAGCCGTGAAAAGCAGCTAAACCCCATTATAAAAATAAATTACTTTTAAAAACCCGTAAAACAAAGACAGTGAAAGAGAGAGAAATTCTTACAAAATTCGTTCAGGGGCTGTGATGCAACCTGGATTGACCATATCTAGACCCACACCTGGATGAGACATAAGGGTGGACACTCTTGGGGCTGAGAGGTTGGGTGAGGTTGGGTGAGCAAACTCAGACCCTTTAAAGTAGTACTGCGTGGTACCCATCCCATGGGTCCCAAATCTCCAGGTTCAAGGGCATCTTCCTACATCGAAAACATGCATGAGAAACCCAGAAGATGGTACACCGTGTGATTTTGAAAGGTTTCTAAAACGCACCCCATTTCTCATCTCCTTGTGCTAGGGTTCGCCTTTCCAGCTACTTTACTAGCAATCTCCCTACTTGGAGAATCAGCACCTTTAAGCTCCTGTTCCCTACAGGTTGCAATTTGTCCTGAGGATGAACGGGAAGAGGGGCAACCAATGAGAGACTAGATCTAGGTGTTGGTAGAGGCACAGGTCACTCTATTTTCCCATCAGGAAGAAGAATTAACCACAGGCTCAGCCTGCCGCCAGGAACCAGAATAAGGCCTGAGGCAATCTCGCGCTTTTGTGGCCAGCTCCCAAAAAAGCGAGTTGAAAAATGGAGCTCAGGGACACTGCAATTCACAAACCCGCAGAGTTATAAATGATAACTCTCATCCACAGATATATTGAGGGAAGGCAACGAAGAGGATTTGAAAGCAAGGCAGTATTGCAGGAAGCAGATTTCAGGAGGTAGATTCGAATCGCCTTTAAAGCACATGAAAAGCGGCAAAACGTCGACAATGATGCCCTTGGCCAAAAAGGGCGTATGCGTTTTTTCCTGAATATATTCAGGAAAAAACGCATACGCCCTTCTTGGCCAACCAAGCAACCTGGAAAGGCAAATCAGCGCTACAAAGAGGTCTCGCTTCCCATCGGTCAAAAGGGCCATGCTGCAAAAAGTGTCAAAACCAGAAATGCAGGACAGGCCATGGAGAAATGGCAGCCTTGCTACGCTGATGGGCGGTATGTAAATTGCCAACAGCCACTCTAGAGAAGTGTACGGTGTGTCCTGAAACATCGAAAAAACACAGCTTAGGGAGCATAGGGCACGTCCACTCATGGGCGTATAAATTGGGAAAACTAAAAATCAGCAAGACAAAGGCACCCCAATGTTTAGGGCTGCTATGTTGACAAGAACCTCCACTTCATGACACCTTAAATATCCCAGGAAAGAGAAAAATGGATAAAGAAGTTGTGGTCCTTATGTACAAAGGAATATCACTCAGACATGAAATCAATGTCATAAGGCTAGTAGAAGCAAGATGAGTGGATTTAGGTATGACGATTCTAAGTGAAATAAGTCACACAGAAAAAGACACTTATCATAAGATATCACTTATAGAGGGAATGTAAAAACCGCTACACTTGAACTGAATTACAAAACAGAACAGAGTCACACGTTTAGAAAACACACTATGGCTGCTTAACGGGAAAGGTGAGGTGGGGTGATGCATAAAACAAGGGTTTCAAATTCGCTCAGATACTGTTCCATACACCCAATATGTAATAGACAAGACCTACTCCTTGCTCAGTGAACTGGACTCAACACCCCCTATTCACCGCACAAGAAAATATGTGACTAGTAAGAATCGTAAAACCTATGTATTGATATCTCTCTGGAAGTGTGTCAAGTGGGTGTAAAGCTGCATAAACACAGCCGTGAAAAGCAGCTAAACCCCATTATAAAAATAAATTACTTTTAAAAACCTGTAAAACAAAGACAGGGAAAGAGAGAGAAATTCTTAAAAAATTCGTTCAGGAGCTGTGATGCAACCTGGATTGACCATATCTAGACCCACACCTGGATGAGACATAAGGGTGGACACTCTTGGGGCTGAGAGGTTGGGTGAGGTTGGGTGAGCAAACTCAGACCCTTTAAAGTAGTACTGCGTGGTACCCATCCCATGGGTCCCAAATCTCCAGGTTCAAGGGCATCTTCCTACATCGAAAACATGCATGAGAAACCCAGAGGATGGTACACCGTGTGATTTTGAAAGGTTTCTAAAACGCACCCCATTTCTCATCTCCTTGTGCTAGGGTTCGCCTTTCCAGCTACTTTACTAGCAATCTCCCTACTTGCAGAATCAGCACCTTTAAGCTCCTGTTCCCTACAGGTTGCAATTTGTCCTGAAGATGAACGGGAAGAGGGGCAAACAATGAGAGACTAGATCTAGGTGTTGGGACAGGCACAGGTCACTCTATTTTCCCATCAGGAAGAAGAATTAACCACAGGCTCAGCCTGCCGCCAGGAACCAGAATAGGGCCTGAGGCAATCCCGCGCTTTTGCGGCCAGCTCCCAAAAAAGCGAGTTGAAAAATGGAGCTCAGGGACACTGCAATTCACAAACCCGCAGAGTTATAAATGATAACTCTCATCCACAGATATATTGAGGGAAGGCAACGAAGAGGATTTGAAAGCAAGGCAGAATTGCAGGAAACAGATTTCAGGAGGTAGATTCGAATCGCCTTTAAAGCACATGAAAAGCGGCAAAACGTCGACAATGATGCCCTTGGCCAAAAAGGGCGTATGCGTTTTTTCCTGAATATATTCAGGAAAAAACGCATACGCCCTTTTTGGCCAACCAAGCAACCTGGAAAGGCAAATCAGCGCTACAAAGAGGTCTCGCTTCCCATCGGTCAAAAGGGCCATGCTGCAAAAAGTGTCAAAACCAGAAATGCAGGACAGGCCATGGAGAAATGGCAGCCTTGCTACGCTGATGGGCGGGATGTAAATTGCCAACAGCCACTCTGGAGAAGTGTACGGTGTGTCCTGAAACATCGAAAAAACACAGCTTAGGGAGCATAGGGCACGTCCACTCATGGGCGTATAAATTGGGAAAACTAAAAATCAGCAAGACACAGGCACCCCAATGTTTAGGGCTGCTATGTTGACAAGAACCTCCACTTCATGACACCTTAAATATCCCAGGAAAGAGAAAAATGGATAAAGAAGTTGTGGTCCTTATGTACAAAGGAATATCACTCAGACATGAAATCAATGTCATAAGGCTAGTAGAAGCAAGATGAGTGGATTTAGGTACGACGATTCTAAGTGAAATAAGTGACACAGAAAAAGACACTTATCATAAGCTATCACTTATAGAGGGAATGTAAAAACCGCTACACCTGAACTGAATTACAAAACAGAACAGAGTCACACGTTTAGAAAACACACTATGGCTGCTTAACGGGAAAGGTGAGGTGGGGTGATGCATAAAACAAGGGTTTCAAATTCGCTCAGATACTGTTCCATACACCCAATATGTAATAGACAAGACCTACTCCTTGCTCAGTGAACTGGACTCAACACACCCTATTCACCGCACAAGAATATATCTGACTAGTAAGAATCGTAAAACCTATGTATTGATATCTCTCTGGAAGTGAGCCAAGTGGGTGTAAAGCCGCATAAACACAGCCGTGAAAAGCAGCTAAACCCCATTATAAAAATAAATTACTTTTAAAAACCCGTAAAACAAAGACAGTGAAAGAGAGAGAAATTCTTACAAAATTCGTTCAGGGGCTCTGATGCAACCTGGATTGACCATATCTAGACCCACACCTGGATGAGACATAAGGGTGGACACTCTTGGGGCTGAGAGGTTGGGTGAGGTTGGGTGAGCAAACGCAGACCCTTTAAAGTAATACTGTGTGGTACCCATCCCATGGGTCCCAAATCTCCAGGTTCAAGGGCATCTTCCTACATCGAAAACATGCATGAGAAACCCAGAGGATGGTACACCGTGTGATTTTGAAAGGTTTCTAAAACGCACCCCATTTCTCATCTCCTTGTGCTAGGGTTCGCCTTTCCAGCTACTTTACTAGCAATCTCCCTACTTGCAGAATCAGCACCTTTAAGCTCCTGTTCCCTACAGGTTGCAATTTGTCCTGAAGATGAACGGGAAGAGGGGCAAACAATGAGAGACTAGATCTAGGTGTTGGGACAGGCACAGGTCACTCTATTTTCCCATCAGGAAGAAGAATTAACCACAGGCTCAGCCTGCCGCCAGGAACCAGAATAGGGCCTGAGGCAATCCCGCGCTTTTGCGGCCAGCTCCCAAAAAAGCGAGTTGAAAAATGGAGCTCAGGGACACTGCAATTCACAAACCCGCAGAGTTATAATTGATAACTCTCATCCACAGATATATTGAGGGAAGGCAACGAAGAGGATTTGAAAGCAAGGCAGAATTGCAGGAAAGAGATTTCAGGAGGTAGATTCGAATCGCCTTTAAAGCACATGAAAAGCGGCAAAACGTCGACAATGATGCCCTTGGCCAAAAAGGGCGTATGCGTTTTTTCCTGAATATATTCAGGAAAAAACGCATACGCCCTTTTTGGCCAACCAAGCAACCTGGAAAGGCAAATCAGCGCTACAAAGAAGTCTCGCTTCCCATCGGTCAAAAGGGCCATGCTGCAAAAAGTGTCAAAACCAGAAATGCAGTACAGGCCATGGAGAAATGGCAGCCTTGCTACGCTGATGGGCGGGGTGTAAATTGCCAAAAGCCACTCTGGAGAAGTGTACGGTGTGTCCTGAAACATCGAAAAAACACAGCTTAGGGAGCATAGGGCACGTCCACTCATGGGCGTATAAATTGGGAAAACTAAAAATCAGCAAGACACAGGCACCCCAATGTTTAGGGCTGCTATGTTGACAAGAACCTCCACTTCATGACACCTTAAATATCCCAGGAAAGAGAAAAATGGATAAAGAAGTTGTGGTCCTTATGTACAAAGGAATATCACTCAGACATGAAATCAATGTCATAAGGCTAGTAGAAGCAAGATGAGTGGATTTAGGTACGACGATTCTAAGTGAAATAAGTGACACAGAAAAAGACACTTATCATAAGCTATCACTTATAGAGGGAATGTAAAAACCGCTACACCTGAACTGAATTACAAAACAGAACAGAGTCACACGTTTAGAAAACACACTATGGCTGCTTAACGGGAAAGGTGAGGTGGGGTGATGCATAAAACAAGGGTTTCAAATTCGCTCAGATACTGTTCCATACACCCAATATGTAATAGACAAGACCTACTCCTTGCTCAGTGAACTGGACTCAACACCCCCTATTCACCGCACAAGAATATATCTGACTAGTAAGAATCGTAAAACCTATGTATTGATATCTCTCTGGAAGTGAGCCAAGTGGGTGTAAAGCTGCATAAACACAGCCGTGAAAAGCAGCTAAACCCCATTATAAAAATAAATTACTTTTAAAAACCCGTAAAACAAAGACAGTGAAAGAGAGAGAAATTCTTACAAAATTCGTTCAGGGGCTCTGATGCAACCTGGATTGACCATATCTAGACCCACACCTGGATGAGACATAAGGGTGGACACTCTTGGGGCTGAGAGGTTGGGTGAGGTTGGGTGAGCAAACGCAGACCCTTTAAAGTAATACTGTGTGGTACCCATCCCATGGGTCCCAAATCTCCAGGTTCAAGGGCATCTTCCTACATCGAAAACATGCATGAGAAACCCAGAGGATGGTACACCGTGTGATTTTGAATGGTTTCTAAAACGCACCCCATTTCTCATCTCCTTGTGGTAGGGTTCGCCTTTCCAGCTACTTTACTAGCAATCTCCCTACTTGCAGAATCAGCACCTTTAAGCTCCTGTTCCCTACAGGTTGCAATTTGTCCTGAAGATGAACGGGAAGAGGGGCAAACAATGAGAGACTAGATCTAGGTGTTGGGACAGGCACAGGTCACTCTATTTTCCCATCAGGAAGAAGAATTAACCACAGGCTCAGCCTGCCTCCAGGAACCAGAATAGGGCCTGAGGCAATCCCGCGCTTTTGCGGCCAGCTCCCAAAAAAGCGAGTTGAAAAATGGAGCTCAGGGACACTGCAATTCACAAACCCGCAGAGTTATAATTGATAACTCTCATCCACAGATATATTGAGGGAAGGCAACGAAGAGGATTTGAAAGCAAGGCAGAATTGCAGGAAAGAGATTTCAGGAGGTAGATTCGAATCGCCTTTAAAGCACATGAAAAGCGGCAAAACGTCGACAATGATGCCCTTGGCCAAAAAGGGCGTATGCGTTTTTTCCTGAATATATTCAGGAAAAAACGCATACGCCCTTTTTGGCCAACCAAGCAACCTGGAAAGGCAAATCAGCGCTACAAAGAAGTCTCGCTTCCCATCGGTCAAAAGGGCCATGCTGCAAAAAGTGTCAAAACCAGAAATGCAGTACAGGCCATGGAGAAATGGCAGCCTTGCTACGCTGATGGGCGGGGTGTAAATTGCCAAAAGCCACTCTGGAGAAGTGTACGGTGTGTCCTGAAACATCGAAAAAACACAGCTTAGGGAGCATAGGGCACGTCCACTCATGGGCGTATAAATTGGGAAAACTAAAAATCAGCAAGACACAGGCACCCCAATGTTTAGGGCTGCTATGTTGACAAGAACCTCCACTTCATGACACCTTAAATATCCCAGGAAAGAGAAAAATGGATAAAGAAGTTGTGGTCCTTATGTACAAAGGAATATCACTCAGACATGAAATCAATGTCATAAGGCTAGTAGAAGCAAGATGAGTGGATTTAGGTACGACGATTCTAAGTGAAATAAGTGACACAGAAAAAGACACTTATCATAAGCTATCACTTATAGAGGGAATGTAAAAACCGCTACACCTGAACTGAATTACAAAACAGAACAGAGTCACACGTTTAGAAAACACACTATGGCTGCTTAACGGGAAAGGTGAGGTGGGGTGATGCATAAAACAAGGGTTTCAAATTCGCTCAGATACCGTTCCATACACCCAATATGTAATAGACAAGACCTACTCCTTGCTCAGTGAACTGGACTCAACACCCCCTATTCACCGCACAAGAATATATCTGACTAGTAAGAATCTTAAAACCTATGTATTGATATCTCTCTGGAAGTGAGCCAAGTGGGTGTAAAGCCGCATAAACACAGCCGTGAAAAGCAGCTAAACACCATTATAAAAATAAATTACTTTTAAAAACCCGTAAAACAAAGACAGTGAAAGAGAGAGAAATTCTTACAAAATTCGTTCAGGGGCTGTGATGCAACCCGGATTGACCATATCTAGACCCACACCGGGATGAGACACAAGGGTGGACACTCTTGGGGCTGAGAGGTTGGGTGAGGTTGGGTGAGCAAACTCAGACCCTTTAAAGTAATACTGCGTGGTACCCATCCCATGGGTCCCAAATCTCCAGGTTCAAAGGCATCTTCCTACATCGAAAACATGCATGAGAAACCCAGAAGATGGTACACCATGTGATTTTGAAAGGTTTCTAAAACGCACCCAATTTCTCATCTCCTTGTGCTCGGGTTCACCTTTCCAGCTACTTTACTAGCAATCTCCCTACTTGGAGAATCAGCACCTTTAACCTCCTGTTCCCTACAGGTTGCAATTTGTCCTGAGGATGAACGGGAAGAGGGGAAACAAATGAGAGACTAGATCTAGGTGTTGGGACAGGCACAGGTCACTCTATTTTCCCATCAGGAAGAAGAATTAAACACAGGCTCAGCCTGCCGCCGGGAACCAGAATAGGGCCTGAGGCAATCCCGAGCTATTGCGGCCAGCTCCCAAAAAAGACAGTTCAAAAATGGAGCTCAGGGGCACTGCAATTCACAAACCTGCTGAGTTATAAATGATAACTCTCGTCCACAAATATATTGAGGGAAGGCAACGAAGAGGAGTTGAAAGCAAGGCAGAATTGCAGGAAACAGGTTTCAGGAGGTAGATTCGAATCGCCTTTAAAGCACATGAAAAGTGGCAAAACATCGACAGAGATGCCCTTGGCCAAAAAGGGCATAAGCGTTTTTTCCTGAATATATTCAGGAAAAAACGCATACGCCCTTTTTGGCCAAACAAGCAACCTGGAAAGGCAAATCAGCGCTACAAAGAAGTCTCGCTTCCCATCCGTCAAAAGGGCCATGCTGCAAAATTTTTCAAAACCAGAAATGCAGGACAGGCCATGGAGAAATGGCAGCCTTGCTACGCTGATGGGCGGGATGTAAATTGCCAACAGCCACTCTGGAGAAGTGTACGGTGTGTCCTGAAACATCGAAAAAACACAGCTTAGGGAGCATAGGGCACGTCCACTCATGGGCGTATAAATTGGGAAAACTAAAAATCAGCAAGACACAGGCACCCCAATGTTTAGGGCTGCTATTTTGACAAGAACCTCCACTTCATGACACCTTAAATATCCCAGGAAAGACAAAAATGGATAAAGAAGTTGTGGTCCTTATGTACAAAGGAATATCCCTCAGACATGAAATCAATGTCATAAGGCTAGCAGAAGCAAGATGAGTGGATTTAGGTATGACGATGCTAAGTGAAATAAGTCACACAGAAAAAGACACTTATCATAAGCTATCACTTATAGAGGGAATGTAAAAACCGCTACACTTGAACTGAATTACAAAACAGAACAGAGTCACACGTTTAGAAAACACACTATGGCTGCTTAACGGGAAAGATGAGGTGGGGTGATGCATAAAACAAGGGTTTCAAATTCGCTCAGATACTGTTCCATACACCCAATATGTAATAGACAAGACGTACTCCTTGCTCAGTGAACTGGACTCAACATCCCCTATTCACCGCACAAGAATATATCTGACTAGTAAGAATCGTAAAACCTATGTATTGATATCTCTCTGGAAGTGAGCCAAGTGGGTGTAAAGCCGCATAAACACAGCCGTGAAAAGCAGCTAAACCCCATTATAAAAATAAATTACTTTTAAAAACCCGTAAAACAAAGACAGTGAAAGAGAGAGAAATTCTTACAAAATTCGTTCAGGGGCTGTGATGCAACCTGGATTGACCATATCTAGACCCACACCTGGATGAGACATAAGGGTGGACACTCTTGGGGCTGAGAGGTTGGGTGAGGTTGGGTGAGCAAACGCAGACCCTTTAAAGTAATACTGTGTGGTACCCATCCCATGGGTCCCAAATCTCCAGGTTCAAGGGCATCTTCCTACATCGAAAATATGCATGAGAAACACAGAAGATGGTACACCGTGTGATTTTGAAAGGTTTCTAAAACGCACCCAATTTCTCATCTCCTTGTGCTCGGGTTCGCCTTTCCAGCTACTTTACTAGCAATCTCCCTACTTGGAGAACAAGCACCTTTAAGCTCCTGTTCCCTACATGTTGCAATTTGTCCTGAGGATGAACGGGAAGAGGGGCAACCAATGAGAGACTAGATCTAGGTGTTGGGACAGGCCCAGGTCACTCTATTTTCCCATCAGGAAGAAGAATTAACCACAGGCTCAGCCTGCCGCCAGGAACCAGAATAGGGCCTGAGGCAATCCCGCGCTTTTGCGGCCAGCTCCCAAAAAAGCGAGTTGAAAAATGGAGCTCAGGGACACTGCAATTCACAAACCCGCAGAGTTATAAATGATAACTCTCATCCACAGATATATTGAGGGAAGGCAACGAAGAGGATTTGAAAGCAAGGCAGAATTGCAGGAAACAGATTTCAGGAGGTAGATTCGAATCGCCTTTAAAGCACATGAAAAGCGGCAAAACGTCGACAATGATGCCCTTGGCCAAAAAGGGCGTATGCGTTTTTTCCTGAATATATTCAGGAAAAAACGCATACGCCCTTTTTGGCCAACCAAGCAACCTGGAAAGGCAAATCAGCGCTACAAAGAGGTCTCGCTTCCCATCGGTCAAAAGGGCCATGCTGCAAAAAGTGTCAAAACCAGAAATGCAGGACAGGCCATGGAGAAATGGCAGCCTTGCTACGCTGATGGGCGGGATGTAAATTGCCAACAGCCACTCTGGAGAAGTGTACGGTGTGTCCTGAAACATCGAAAAAACACAGCTTAGGGAGCATAGGGCACCTCCACTCATGGGCGTATAAATTGGGAAAACTAAAAATCAGCAAGACACAGGCACCCAAAAGTTTAGGGCTGCTCTGTTGACAAGAACCTCCACTTCATGACACCTTAAATATCCCAGGAAAGAGAAAAATGGATAAAGAAGTTGTAGTTCTTATGTACAATGGAATATCACTCAGACATGAAATCAATGTCATAAGGCTAGTAGAAGCAAGATGAGTGGATTTAGGTATGACGATTCTAAGTGAAATAAGTCACACAGAAAAAGACACTTATCATAAGCTATCACTTATAGAGGGAATGTAAAAACCGCTACACTTGAACTGAATTACAAAACAGAACAGAGTCACACGTTTAGAAAACACACTATGGCTGCTTAACGGGAAAGGTGAGGTGGGGTGATGCATAAAACAAGGGTTTCAAATTCGCTCAGATACTGTTCCATACACCCAATATGTAATAGACAAGACCTACTCCTTGCTCAGTGAACTGGACTCAACACCCCCTATTCACCGCACAAGAATATATCTGACTAGTAAGAATCGTAAAACCTATGTATTGATATCTCTCTGGAAGTGAGCCAAGTGGGTGTAAAGCCGCATAAACACAGCCGTGAAAAGCAGCTAAACCCCATTATAAAAATAAATTACTTTTAAAAACCCGTAAAACAAAGACAGTGAAAGAGAGAGAAATTCTTACAAAATTCGTTCAGGGGCTGTGATGCAACCTGGATTGACCATATCTAGACCCACACCGGGATGAGACATAAGGGTGGACACTCTTGGGGCTGAGAGGTTGGGTGAGCAAACTCAGACCCTTTAAAGTAATACTGCGTGGAACCCATCCCATGGGTCCCAAATCTCCAGGTTCAAAGGCATCTTCCTACATCGAAAACATGCATGAGAAACCCAGAAGATGGTACACCGTGTGATTTTGAAAGGTTTCTAAAACGCACCCAATTTCTCATCTCCTTGTGCTCGGGTTCACCTTTCCAGCTACTTTACTAGCAATCTCCCTACTTGGAGAATCAGCACCTTTAAGCTCCTGTTCCCTACAGGTTGCAATTTGTCCTGAGGATGAACGGGAAGAGGGGCAAATAATGAGAGACTAGATCTAGGTGTTGGGACAGGCACAGGTCACTCTATTTTCCCATCAGGAAGAAGAATTAAACACAGGCTCAGCCTGCCGCCGGGAACTAGAATAGGGCCTGAGGCAATCCCGTGCTTTTGCGGCCAGCTCCCAAAAAAGACAGTTGAAAAATGGAGCTCAGGGGCACTGCAATTCACAAACCTGCTGAGTTATAAATGATAACTCTCGTCCACAAATATATTGAGGGAAGGCAACGAAGAGGATTTGAAAGCAAGGCAGAATTGCAGGAAACAGGTTTCAGGAGGTAGATTCGAATCGCCTTTAAAGCACATGAAAAGTGGCAAAACGTCGACAGTGATGCCCTTGGCCAAAAAGGGCGTAAGCGTTTTTTCCTGAATATATTCAGGAAAAAACGCATACGCCCTTTTTGGCCAACCAAGCAAACTGGAAAGGCAAATCAGCGCTACAAAGAAGTCTCGCTTCCCATCGGTCAAAAGGGCCATGCTGCAAAAAGTGTCAAAACCAGAAATGCAGGACAGGCCATGGAGAAATGGCAGCCTTGCTACGCTGATGGGCGGGATGTAAATTGCCAACAGCCACTCTGGAGAAGTGTACGGTGTGTCCTGAAACATCGAAAAAACACAGCTTAGGGAGCATAGGGCACGTCCACTCATTGGCGTATAAATTGGGAAAACTAAAAATCAGCAAGACACAGGCACCCCAAAGATTAGGGCTGCTATGTTGACAAGAACCTCCACTTCATGACACCTTAAATATCCCAGGAAAGAGAAAAATGGATAAAGAAGTTGTGGTCCTTATGTACAAAGGAATATCACTCAGACATGAAATCAATGTCATAAGGCTAGTAGAAGCAAGATGAGTGGATTTAGGTATGACGATTCTAAGTGAAATAAGTCACACAGAAAAAGACACTTATAATAAGCTATCACTTATAGAGGGAATGTAAAAACCGCTACACTTGAACTGAATTACAAAACAGAACAGAGTCACACGTTTAGAAAACACACTATGGCTGCTTAACGGGAAAGGTGAGGTGGGGTGATGCATAAAACAAGGGTTTCAAATTCGCTCAGATACTGTTCCATACACCCAATATGTAATAGACAAGACCTACTCCTTGCTCAGTGAACTGGACTCAACACCCCCTATTCACCGCACAAGAATATATCTGACTAGTAAGAATCGTAAAACCTATGTATTGATATCTCTCTGGAAGTGAGCCAAGTGGGTGTAAAGCCGCATAAACACAGCCGTGAAAAGCAGCTAAACCCCATTATAAAAATAAATTACTTTTAAAAACCCGTAAAACAAAGACAGTGAAAGAGAGAGAAATTCTTACAAAATTCGTTCAGGGGCTCTGATGCAACCTGGATTGACCATATCTAGACCCACACCTGGATGAGACATAAGGGTGGACACTCTTGGGGCTGAGAGGTTGGGTGAGGTTGGGTGAGCAAACGCAGACCCTTTAAAGTAATACTGTGTGGTACCCATCCCATTGGTCCCAAATCTCCAGGTTCAAGGGCATCTTCCTACATCGAAAACATGCATGAGAAACCCAGAAGATGGTACACCGTGTGATTTTGAAAGGTTTCTAAAACGCACCCAATTTCTCATCTCCTTGTGCTCGGGTTCGCCTTTCCAGCTACTTTACTAGCAATCTCCCTACTTGGAGAATCAGCACCTTTAAGCTCCTGTTCCCTACAGGTTGCAATTTGTCCTGAGGATGAACGGGAAGAGGGGCAACCAATGAGAGACTAGATCTAGGTGTTGGGACAGGTACAGGTCACTCTAATTTCCCATCAGGAAGAAGAATTAAACACAGGCTCAGCCTGCCGCCGGGAACCAGAATAGGGCCTGAGGCAATCCCGTGATTTTGCGGCCAGCTCCCAAAAAAGACAGTTGAAAAATGGAGCTCAGGGGCACTGCAATTCACAAACCTGCAGAGTTATAAATGATAACTCTCGTCCACAAATATATTGAGGGAAGGCAACGAAGAGGATTTGAAAGCAAGGCAGAATTGCAGGAAACAGGTTTCAGGAGGTAGATTCGAATCGCCTTTAAAGCACATGAAAAGTGGCAAAACGTCGACAGTGATGCCCTTGGCCAAAAAGGGCGTAAGCGTTTTTTCCTGAATATATTCAGGAAAAAACGCATACGCCCTTTTTGGCCAACCAAGCAACCTGGAAAGGCAAATCAGCGCTACAAAGAAGTCTCGCTTCCCATCGGTCAAAAGGGCCATGCTGCAAAAAGTGTCAAAACCAGAAATGCAGGACAGGCCATGGAGAAATGGCAGCCTTGCTACGCTGATGGGCGGGATGTAAATTGCCAACAGCCACTCTGGAGAAGTGTACGGTGTGTCCTGAAACAACGAAAAAACACAGCTTAGGGAGCATAGGGCACGTCCACTCATGGGCGTATAAATTGGGAAAACTAAAAATCAGCAAGACACAGGCACCCCAATGTTTAGGGCTGCTATGTTGACAAGAACCTCCACTTCATGACACCTTAAATATCCCAGGAAAGAGAAAAATGGATAAAGAAGTTGTGGTCCTTATGTACAAAGGAATATCCCTCAGACATGAAATCAATGTCATAAGGCTAGTAGAAGCAAGATGAGTGGATTTAGGTACGACGATTCTAAGTGAAATAAGTGACACAGAAAAAGACACTTATCATAAGCTATCACTTATAGAGGGAATGTAAAAACCGCTACACCTGAACTGAATTACAAAACAGAACAGAGTCACACGTTTAGAAAACACACTATGGCTGCTTAACGGGAAAGGTGAGGTGGGGTGATGCATAAAACAAGGGTTTCAAATTCGCTCAGATACCGTTCCATACACCCAATATGTAATAGACAAGACCTACTCCTTGCTCAGTGAACTGGACTCAACACCCCCTATTCACCGCACAAGAATATATCTGACTAGTAAGAATCTTAAAACCTATGTATTGATATCTCTCTGGAAGTGAGCCAAGTGGGTGTAAAGCCGCATAAACACAGCCGTGAAAAGCAGCTAAACACCATTATAAAAATAAATTACTTTTAAAAACCCGTAAAACAAAGACAGTGAAAGAGAGAGAAATTCTTACAAAATTCGTTCAGGGGCTGTGATGCAACCCGGATTGACCATATCTAGACCCACACCGGGATGAGACACAAGGGTGGACACTCTTGGGGCTGAGAGGTTGGGTGAGGTTGGGTGAGCAAACTCAGACCCTTTAAAGTAATACTGCGTGGTACCCATCCCATGGGTCCCAAATCTCCAGGTTCAAAGGCATCTTCCTACATCGAAAACATGCATGAGAAACCCAGAAGATGGTACACCATGTGATTTTGAAAGGTTTCTAAAACGCACCCAATTTCTCATCTCCTTGTGCTCGGGTTCACCTTTCCAGCTACTTTACTAGCAATCTCCCTACTTGGAGAATCAGCACCTTTAACCTCCTGTTCCCTACAGGTTGCAATTTGTCCTGAGGATGAACGGGAAGAGGGGAAACAAATGAGAGACTAGATCTAGGTGTTGGGACAGGCACAGGTCACTCTATTTTCCCATCAGGAAGAAGAATTAAACACAGGCTCAGCCTGCCGCCGGGAACCAGAATAGGGCCTGAGGCAATCCCGAGCTATTGCGGCCAGCTCCCAAAAAAGACAGTTCAAAAATGGAGCTCAGGGGCACTGCAATTCACAAACCTGCTGAGTTATAAATGATAACTCTCGTCCACAAATATATTGAGGGAAGGCAACGAAGAGGAGTTGAAAGCAAGGCAGAATTGCAGGAAACAGGTTTCAGGAGGTAGATTCGAATCGCCTTTAAAGCACATGAAAAGTGGCAAAACATCGACAGAGATGCCCTTGGCCAAAAAGGGCGTAAGCGTTTTTTCCTGAATATATTCAGGAAAAAACGCATACGCCCTTTTTGGCCAAACAAGCAACCTGGAAAGGCAAATCAGCGCTACAAAGAAGTCTCGCTTCCCATCCGTCAAAAGGGCCATGCTGCAAAATTTTTCAAAACCAGAAATGCAGGACAGGCCATGGAGAAATGGCAGCCTTGCTACGCTGATGGGCGGGATGTAAATTGCCAACAGCCACTCTGGAGAAGTGTACGGTGTGTCCTGAAACATCGAAAAAACACAGCTTAGGGAGCATAGGGCACGTCCACTCATGGGCGTATAAATTGGGAAAACTAAAAATCAGCAAGACACAGGCACCCCAATGTTTAGGGCTGCTATTTTGACAAGAACCTCCACTTCATGACACCTTAAATATCCCAGGAAAGACAAAAATGGATAAAGAAGTTGTGGTCCTTATGTACAAAGGAATATCCCTCAGACATGAAATCAATGTCATAAGGCTAGCAGAAGCAAGATGAGTGGATTTAGGTATGACGATGCTAAGTGAAATAAGTCACACAGAAAAAGACACTTATCATAAGCTATCACTTATAGAGGGAAAGTAAAAACCGCTACACTTGAACTGAATTACAAAACAGAACAGAGTCACACGTTTAGAAAACACACTATGGCTGCTTAACGGGAAAGATGAGGTGGGGTGATGCATAAAACAAGGGTTTCAAATTCGCTCAGATACTGTTCCATACACCCAATATGTAATAGACAAGACGTACTCCTTGCTCAGTGAACTGGACTCAACATCCCCTATTCACCGCACAAGAATATATCTGACTAGTAAGAATCGTAAAACCTATGTATTGATATCTCTCTGGAAGTGAGCCAAGTGGGTGTAAAGCCGCATAAACACAGCCGTGAAAAGCAGCTAAACCCCATTATAAAAATAAATTACTTTTAAAAACCCGTAAAACAAAGACAGTGAAAGAGAGAGAAATTCTTACAAAATTCGTTCAGGGGCTGTGATGCAACCTGGATTGACCATATCTAGACCCACACCTGGATGAGACATAAGGGTGGACACTCTTGGGGCTGAGAGGTTGGGTGAGGTTGGGTGAGCAAACGCAGACCCTTTAAAGTAATACTGTGTGGTACCCATCCCATGGGTCCCAAATCTCCAGGTTCAAGGGCATCTTCCTACATCGAAAATATGCATGAGAAACACAGAAGATGGTACACCGTGTGATTTTGAAAGGTTTCTAAAACGCACCCAATTTCTCATCTCCTTGTGCTCGGGTTCGCCTTTCCAGCTACTTTACTAGCAATCTCCCTACTTGGAGAACAAGCACCTTTAAGCTCCTGTTCCCTACAGGTTGCAATTTGTCCTGAGGATGAACGGGAAGAGGGGCAACCAATGAGAGACTAGATCTAGGTGTTGGGACAGGCCCAGGTCACTCTATTTTCCCATCAGGAAGAAGAATTAACCACAGGCTCAGCCTGCCGCCAGGAACCAGAATAGGGCCTGAGGCAATCCCGCGCTTTTGCGGCCAGCTCCCAAAAAAGCGAGTTGAAAAATGGAGCTCAGGGACACTGCAATTCACAAACCCGCAGAGTTATAAATGATAACTCTCATCCACAGATATATTGAGGGAAGGCAACGAAGAGGATTTGAAAGCAAGGCAGAATTGCAGGAAACAGATTTCAGGAGGTAGATTCGAATCGCCTTTAAAGCACATGAAAAGCGGCAAAACGTCGACAATGATGCCCTTGGCAAAAAAGGGCGTATGCGTTTTTTCCTGAATATATTCAGGAAAAAACGCATACGCCCTTTTTGGCCAACCAAGCAACCTGGAAAGGCAAATCAGCGCTACAAAGAGGTCTCGCTTCCCATCGGTCAAAAGGGCCATGCTGCAAAAAGTGTCAAAACCAGAAATGCAGGACAGGCCATGGAGAAATGGCAGCCTTGCTACGCTGATGGGCGGGATGTAAATTGCCAACAGCCACTCTGGAGAAGTGTACGGTGTGTCCTGAAACATCGAAAAAACACAGCTTAGGGAGCATAGGGCACCTCCACTCATGGGCGTATAAATTGGGAAAACTAAAAATCAGCAAGACACAGGCACCCAAAAGTTTAGGGCTGCTCTGTTGACAAGAACCTCCACTTCATGACACCTTAAATATCCCAGGAAAGACAAAAATGGATAAAGAAGTTGTAGTTCTTATGTACAATGGAATATCACTCAGACATGAAATCAATGTCATAAGGCTAGTAGAAGCAAGATGAGTGGATTTAGGTATGACGATTCTAAGTGAAATAAGTCACACAGAAAAAGACACTTATCATAAGCTATCACTTATAGAGGGAATGTAAAAACCGCTACACTTGAACTGAATTACAAAACAGAACAGAGTCACACGTTTAGAAAACACACTATGGCTGCTTAACGGGAAAGGTGAGGTGGGGTGATGCATAAAACAAGGGTTTCAAATTCGCTCAGATACTGTTCCATACACCCAATATGTAATAGACAAGACCTACTCCTTGCTCAGTGAACTGGACTCAACACCCCCTATTCACCGCACAAGAATATATCTGACTAGTAAGAATCGTAAAACCTATGTATTGATATCTCTCTGGAAGTGAGCCAAGTGGGTGTAAAGCCGCATAAACACAGCCGTGAAAAGCAGCTAAACCCCATTATAAAAATAAATTACTTTTAAAAACCCGTAAAACAAAGACAGTGAAAGAGAGAGAAATTCTTACAAAATTCGTTCAGGGGCTGTGATGCAACCTGGATTGACCATATCTAGACCCACACCGGGATGAGACATAAGGGTGGACACTCTTGGGGCTGAGAGGTTGGGTGAGCAAACTCAGACCCTTTAAAGTAATACTGCGTGGAACCCATCCCATGGGTCCCAAATCTCCAGGTTCAAAGGCATCTTCCTACATCGAAAACATGCATGAGAAACCCAGAAGATGGTACACCGTGTGATTTTGAAAGGTTTCTAAAACGCACCCAATTTCTCATCTCCTTGTGCTCGGGTTCACCTTTCCAGCTACTTTACTAGCAATCTCCCTACTTGGAGAATCAGCACCTTTAAGCTCCTGTTCCCTACAGGTTGCAATTTGTCCTGAGGATGAACGGGAAGAGGGGCAAATAATGAGAGACTAGATCTAGGTGTTGGGACAGGCACAGGTCACTCTATTTTCCCATCAGGAAGAAGAATTAAACACAGGCTCAGCCTGCCGCCGGGAACTAGAATAGGGCCTGAGGCAATCCCGTGCTTTTGCGGCCAGCTCCCAAAAAAGACAGTTGAAAAATGGAGCTCAGGGGCACTGCAATTCACAAACCTGCTGAGTTATAAATGATAACTCTCGTCCACAAATATATTGAGGGAAGGCAACGAAGAGGATTTGAAAGCAAGGCAGAATTGCAGGAAACAGGTTTCAGGAGGTAGATTCGAATCGCCTTTAAAGCACATGAAAAGTGGCAAAACGTCGACAGTGATGCCCTTGGCCAAAAAGGGCGTAAGCGTTTTTTCCTGAATATATTCAGGAAAAAACGCATACGCCCTTTTTGGCCAACCAAGCAAACTGGAAAGGCAAATCAGCGCTACAAAGAAGTCTCGCTTCCCATCGGTCAAAAGGGCCATGCTGCAAAAAGTGTCAAAACCAGAAATGCAGGACAGGCCATGGAGAAATGGCAGCCTTGCTACGCTGATGGGCGGGATGTAAATTGCCAACAGCCACTCTGGAGAAGTGTACGGTGTGTCCTGAAACATCGAAAAAACACAGCTTAGGGAGCATAGGGCACGTCCACTCATTGGCGTATAAATTGGGAAAACTAAAAATCAGCAAGACACAGGCACCCCAAAGATTAGGGCTGCTATGTTGACAAGAACCTCCACTTCATGACACCTTAAATATCCCAGGAAAGAGAAAAATGGATAAAGAAGTTGTGGTCCTTATGTACAAAGGAATATCACTCAGACATGAAATCAATGTCATAAGGCTAGTAGAAGCAAGATGAGTGGATTTAGGTATGACGATTCTAAGTGAAATAAGTCACACAGAAAAAGACACTTATAATAAGCTATCACTTATAGAGGGAATGTAAAAACCGCTACACTTGAACTGAATTACAAAACAGAACAGAGTCACACGTTTAGAAAACACACTATGGCTGCTTAACGGGAAAGGTGAGGTGGGGTGATGCATAAAACAAGGGTTTCAAATTCGCTCAGATACTGTTCCATACACCCAATATGTAATAGACAAGACCTACTCCTTGCTCAGTGAACTGGACTCAACACCCCCTATTCACCGCACAAGAATATATCTGACTAGTAAGAATCGTAAAACCTATGTATTGATATCTCTCTGGAAGTGAGCCAAGTGGGTGTAAAGCCGCATAAACACAGCCGTGAAAAGCAGCTAAACCCCATTATAAAAATAAATTACTTTTAAAAACCCGTAAAACAAAGACAGTGAAAGAGAGAGAAATTCTTACAAAATTCGTTCAGGGGCTCTGATGCAACCTGGATTGACCATATCTAGACCCACACCTGGATGAGACATAAGGGTGGACACTCTTGGGGCTGAGAGGTTGGGTGAGGTTGGGTGAGCAAACGCAGACCCTTTAAAGTAATACTGTGTGGTACCCATCCCATTGGTCCCAAATCTCCAGGTTCAAGGGCATCTTCCTACATCGAAAACATGCATGAGAAACCCAGAAGATGGTACACCGTGTGATTTTGAAAGGTTTCTAAAACGCACCCAATTTCTCATCTCCTTGTGCTCGGGTTCGCCTTTCCAGCTACTTTACTAGCAATCTCCCTACTTGGAGAATCAGCACCTTTAAGCTCCTGTTCCCTACAGGTTGCAATTTGTCCTGAGGATGAACGGGAAGAGGGGCAACCAATGAGAGACTAGATCTAGGTGTTGGGACAGGTACAGGTCACTCTAATTTCCCATCAGGAAGAAGAATTAAACACAGGCTCAGCCTGCCGCCGGGAACCAGAATAGGGCCTGAGGCAATCCCGTGATTTTGCGGCCAGCTCCCAAAAAAGACAGTTGAAAAATGGAGCTCAGGGGCACTGCAATTCACAAACCTGCAGAGTTATAAATGATAACTCTCGTCCACAAATATATTGAGGGAAGGCAACGAAGAGGATTTGAAAGCAAGGCAGAATTGCAGGAAACAGGTTTCAGGAGGTAGATTCGAATCGCCTTTAAAGCACATGAAAAGTGGCAAAACGTCGACAGTGATGCCCTTGGCCAAAAAGGGCGTAAGCGTTTTTTCCTGAATATATTCAGGAAAAAACGCATACGCCCTTTTTGGCCAACCAAGCAACCTGGAAAGGCAAATCAGCGCTACAAAGAAGTCTCGCTTCCCATCGGTCAAAAGGGCCATGCTGCAAAAAGTGTCAAAACCAGAAATGCAGGACAGGCCATGGAGAAATGGCAGCCTTGCTACGCTGATGGGCGGGATGTAAATTGCCAACAGCCACTCTGGAGAAGTGTACGGTGTGTCCTGAAACAACGAAAAAACACAGCTTAGGGAGCATAGGGCACGTCCACTCATGGGCGTATAAATTGGGAAAACTAAAAATCAGCAAGACACAGGCACCCCAATGTTTAGGGCTGCTATGTTGACAAGAACCTCCACTTCATGACACCTTAAATATCCCAGGAAAGAGAAAAATGGATAAAGAAGTTGTGGTCCTTATGTACAAAGGAATATCCCTCAGACATGAAATCAATGTCATAAGGCTAGTAGAAGCAAGATGAGTGGATTTAGGTATGGCGATGCTAAGTGAAATAAGTCACACAGAAAAAGACACTTATCATAAGCTATCACTTATAGAGGGAATGTAAAAACCGCTACACTTGAACTGAATTACAAAACAGAACAGAGTCACACGTTTAGAAAACACACTATGGCTGCTTAACAGGAAAGATGAGGTGGGGTGATGCATAAAACAAGGGTTTCAAATTCGCTCAGATACTGTTCCATACACCCAATATGTAATAGACAAGACCTACTACTTGCTCAGTGAACTGGACTCAACATCCCCTATTCACCGCACAAGAATATATCTGACTAGTAAGAATCGTAAAATCTATGTATTGATATCTCTCTGGAAGTGAGCCAAGTGGGTGTAAAGCCGCATAAACACAGCCGTGAAAAGCAGCTAAACCCCATTATAAAAATAATTACTTTTAAAAACCCGTAAAACAAAGACAGTGAAAGAGAGAGAAATTCTTACAAAATTTGTTCAGGGGCTGTGATGCAACCTGGATTGACCATATCTAGACCCACACCTGGATGAGACATAAGGGTGGACACTCTTGGGGCTGAGATTTTGGGTGAGGTTGGGTGAGCAAACGCAGACCCTTTAAAGTAATACTGTGTGGTACCCATCCCATGGGTCCCAAATCTCCAGGTTCAAGGGCATCTTCCTACATCGAAAACATGCATGAGAAACACAGAAGATGGTACACCGTGTGATTTTGAAAGGTTTCTAAAACGCACCCAATTTCTCATCTCCTTGTGCTCGGGTTCGCCTTTCCAGCTACTTTACTAGCAATCTCCCTACTTGGAGAACCAGCACCTTTAAGCTCCTGTTCCCTACAGGTTGCAATTTGTCCTGAGGATGAACGGGAAGAGGGGCAACCAATGAGAGACTAGATCTAGGTGTTGGGACAGGCACAGGTCACTCTATTTTCCCATCAGGAAGAAGAATTAACCACAGGCTCAGCCTGCCTCCAGGAACCAGAATAGGGCCTGAGGCAATCCCGCGCTTTTGTGGCCAGCTCCCAAAAAAGCGAGTTGAAAAATGGAGCTCAGGGACACTGCAATTCACAAACCCGCAGAGTTATAAATGATAACTCTCATCCACAGATATATTGAGGGAAGGCAACGAAGAGGATTTGAAAGCAAGGCAGAATTGCAGGAAACAGATTTCAGGAGGTAGATTCGAATCGCCTTTAAAGCACATGAAAAGCGGCAAAACGTCGACAATGATGCCCTTGGCCAAAAAGGGCGTATGCGTTTTTTCCTGAATATATTCAGGAAAAAACGCATACGCCCTTTTTGGCCAACCAAGCAACCTGGAAAGGCAAATCAGCGCTACAAAGAGGTCTCGCTTCCCATCGGTCAAAAGGGCCATGCTGCAAAAAGTGTCAAAACCAGAAATGCAGGACAGGCCATGGAGAAATGGCAGCCTTGCTACGCTGATGGGCGGGATGTAAATTGCCAACAGCCACTCTGGAGAAGTGTACGGTGTGTCCTGAAACATCGAAAAAACACAGCTTAGGGAGCATAGGGCACCTCCACTCATGGGCGTATAAATTGGGAAAACTAAAAATCAGCAAGACACAGGCACCCAAAAGTTTAGGGCTGCTCTGTTGACAAGAACCTCCACTTCATGACACCTTAAATATCCCAGGAAAGAGAAAAATGGATAAAGAAGTTGTAGTTCTTATGTACAATGGAATATCACTCAGACATGAAATCAATGTCATAAGGCTAGTAGAAGCAAGATGAGTGGATTTAGGTATGACGATTCTAAGTGAAATAAGTCACACAGAAAAAGACACTTATCATAAGCTATCACTTATAGAGGGAATGTAAAAACCGCTACACTTGAACTGAATTACAAAACAGAACAGAGTCACACGTTTAGAAAATACACTATGGCTGCTTAACGGGAAAGGTGAGGTGGGGTGATGCATAAAACAAGGGTTTCAAATTCGCTCAGATACTGTTCCATACACCCAATATGTAATAGACAAGACCTACTCCTTGCTCATTGAACTGGACTCAACACCCCCTATTCACCGCACAAGAATATATGTGACTAGTAAGAATCTTAAAACCTATGTATTGATATCTGTCTGGAAGTGAGTCAAGTGGGTGTAAAGCGGCATAAACACAGCAGTGAAAAGTAGCGAATCCCCATTTTAAATTAAATAACTTTAAAAAACCCAAAAAAATAAGACAGTGATAGAGAGAGGAAATTTTACATAATTCGTTCCTGGGCTGTGATGCAACCTTGTTTGATCATATCTAGACCCACAGCTGGATGAGAAATAAAGCTGGACACTCTTGCAGCTGAAGGACTCTTTCCCTAGTTACCAGATTGGGGAACGTAAATAGGCTGCCGCCCTCTGGCCGTTACCTGCAAAAGCAGCTTTAAAATCTGTGTTAATGGTCACTTCATATGAACAAGTACTTTAGGGCTGTAAATGAAACCTGCCCTCAAAATGTCTTGAGGGAGGTAGTGGCCAAAACTTTTCAAAATGTGACACTTACTTTAAGAAAACAATTTGAAGAACTAAGCTGTAATCACAGTTTGATAAATAAAAAGAGCATGCTTTAAAGATCAATTTCAACAGATTATGGGACACATGCAAATTCAGCCACACAGAGGTATCAGCTCGCACCTGTTAGAATAACCAGCAGCAAGCAAACTACAAACAATAAATATTGAAGGTGTTTTGGAGAAATGCATACCCTCAATTTTAAGTGGGACATAACCTGGAAAGAGCCACTAATGAGAACTGAATGGTGGTGCCTTTAAAACGTACACACTGAGCTACCATATGATACAGCAAGCCCACTCCTTGGCCTATAACATAAGGAGATAGAACTGGAAAGACACAGGCAAGCAAATGTGCATTGCAGCAGTATTACAATAACCAAGACATGGAGGCAACCAAATAGTCCATCAAGAGGTGCGTGGCCAAAGAATAACTGGTACACGTACAGATGGAATATTAGCCAGGGAAAAAACCAAAACAATGCCATTTGCAGCACTGTGTATGATTCTTGAGTTAATCAGGCAAATTGTACTAAGTCAGAAAGCAAAAGACACATATCCTATAATATCACTTATAGGTCTTAGCTAAAAATTGATACCAATGAAGATATTTCCACAGAGAAATGCAATCACAGATTCATTAAACAAACTTAGGGTTCACCAAATGGAAAGGTGTGAGGATTGGATACATTAGGATATTGGGGTTAAGATAGATATAGAAACACATGTGAAATATGTAATCACCAAAGACCTACGTAATACCAAGACAAGACTACTCAACATGGTGTCATAACCTACATGGGAAAATGATCCAAAGAAGAATAGATATATGTATATGTTTAAAAGAACCACATCTTGCACACCTAGAAGAAACAAAACATTTTAATCAAATTTGCTCTGACAAAAAATAAAAATTAAATTAAAAAAAGAACAAGAAGTAATGAGACATAAACTTAAGGGGCTTTGTGCTGGCACATTGCATTCTAATTTACAACCAGAACATGACTTCCATTAAGGCTCTGTCATCACTAATAAAGCAGCTTTATAAGCAATGTTGAAGGTAGCTTAAAAGAAGTCTCACTAATTATTGATAGTAACAAGGAAACAAAGAAAAGTAAAAATCTCACTGCAAAAAGTATACATAGGGTAAGGATAGTAGATCAAACACTGATTAAACTTCTGTAAAGAATAAAAGACAACAGTAGTATGTTTTGTTAAAAAAGAGAGGGCCCAAATAAATCTGAAATGAAAGAGATGATGTTACAACAGACACCACAGAAATACAAAGTATCCTAAGATACACACAGGGTAACTCAGGGCTCAGACTGGACAGAGCCCACTCTCCAGTCCCCTGTACATGACTTAAAGGAGCCTCAGGAACTGAGGAGGAGGTCCCTGAGGAGAGGCTCAAGATAGAATATGGTAGGCATTAACATGACTGCATTCATCTTAAACATGCCTGAACTACATTCACACGAGATGATTTTGTCCTGTATGTACATCGGCACCTATAGCCGGAACTGCAGATCTTTGGCTTCAACACCTCTACTGACAACATTAGCTTCACCTGCTGTGGACCGTCTCCTATAGGATTTCTAGAATCACAAAACATCGAAGCTTCACAGGACCCAGAGTCTGTGCGACTCCACACAGAGTCTCAGAGTCTCAACTCCACTCAGATACTCCACTCTTGGAGGGCACACACAAAGTAGTGTGCACATCAGGACCCAGGGGAAGGAGCAGTGACCCCGTAGGAGAATGACCAGAACTACCTGCTACTTTTAGAGGGTCTCCTGCAGAGGCAGCTTGTGGCTGTGGCTGTGGCTCACCGTGAGGACAACAACACTGGCAGCAGAAGTTCTGGGAAATACTCCTTGGTGTGAGCCCTCCCAGAGTCCGCCATTAGCCCCACCAAGAGCAAGGTAGGCTACAGTGCTGGGTCGCCTCAGGCCAAACAACCAACAGGGAGGGAACCCAGCCCCATGCATCAGCAGACAAGCAGATTCAACTTTTTATTAAAGTTTTATTTAATCCGTAGACAAGCGGATTAAAGCTCTGCCCACCAAAGCAACACCCAGCTCTACCCACCACCAGTCCCTCCCATCAGGAAGCTTGCACAAGCCTCTAAGATAGACTCATCCACCAGAGAGCAGACAGCAGAAGCAAGAAGAACTACAATTCTGCAGCCTGTGGAAGGAAAACCACATTCACAGAAAGATAAACAAAATGAAAAGGCAGAGGACTTTATACCAGATCAAGGAACAAGATAAAACCCCAGAAAAAAAAACGAAATGAGGTGGAGATAGGGAACCTTCCAGAAAAAGAATTCAGAATAATGATAGTGAAGTTGAGCCAAGACCTTAGAAAAAGAAAGGAGGCAAAGATCGAGAAGACACAAGAAATGCTTAACAAAGACCTAGAAGAATTAAGGAACAAACACCTAGAAGAATTAAAGAACAAACAAACAGAGGTGAACAATGTAATAACTGAAATGAAAAATACACTAGAAGGAATCAGTAGCAGAATAACTGTGGCAGAAGAACGGATAAGTGGCCTGGAAGACAGAAAGGTGGAAATCACTGCCATGGAACAGAATAAAGAAAAAGAATGAAAATAAATGAAGACACCCCAAGAGTCCTCTGGGACAACATTAAACGCAACAACATTCGCATTATAGGGGTCCCAGAAGGAGAAGAGAGAGAGAAAGGACCCGAGAATATATTTGAAGAGATTATGGTCAAAAACTTCCCTAGCATGGGAAAAGAAATAGCCACCCAAGTCCAGAAGCACAGAGTGTCCCAGGCAGGAGAAACCAAAGGAGAAAAATGACAAGACACATAGTAATCAAATTGACAAAAATTAACGACAAAGAAAAATTATTGAAAGCAGCAAGGGAAAAATGACAAATAACATACAAGGGAAATCCCATAAGGATAACAGCTGATTTCTCAGCAGAAAATCTACAAGCCAGAAGGAAGTGGCATGATAAATTTAAAGTGATGAAAGGGAAGAACCTACAACCAAGGGTACTGCACCCTGCAAAGAGCTCATTCAGATTTGATGGAGAAATCAAAAGCCTTACAGACAAGCAAAGGCTAAGAGAATTCAGCACCATGCAACCAGCTCTACACCAAATGCTAAAAGAACTTCTCTAAGTGGGAAACACAAGAGAAGAAAAGGACCCACCAAGACAAACCCATAACAATTAAGAAAATAGTAGTAGGAACATACATATCGATAATTACCTTAAACGTGAATGCACTAAATGTTCCAACCAAAAGACATAGACTGGCTGAATGGATACAAAAACAAGACCCATATATATGCTGTCTACAAGAGACCCATTTCAGACCTAGGGACACATACAGACTGAAAGTGAGGCGATGGAAAAATATATTCTATGCTAATGAAAATCAAAAGAAAGCTGGAGTAGCAATACTCATATCAGATAAAATAGACTTTAAAATAAAGAATGTTACAAGAGACAAGGAAAGACACTACATAATGGTCAAGGGATCAATCCAAGAAGAAGATATAACAATTATAAATATATATGTACCCAACATAGGAGCACCTCAATGTATAAGGCAACTGCTAACAGCTATAAAAGAGGAAATCGACAGTAACACAATAATAGCGGGGGACTTTAACAGCTCACTTACACCAGTGGAGATCAGCCAGACAGAAAATTAATAAGGAAACACAAGCTTTAAATGACACAATAGACCAGATAGAGTTCATTGATATTTATAGGACATTCCATCCAAAAACAGCAGATTACACGTTGTTCTCAACTGCACACGGAACATTCTCCAGGATAGATCACATCTTGGGTCACAGATAAAGCCTCAGTAAATTTAAGAAAACTGAAATCATATCAAGCAGCTGTTCCGACCACAATGCTATGAGATTAGAAATCAATTACACAGAAAAAACTGTAAAAAACACAAACACATGGAGGCTAAACAATACGTTACTAAATAACCAAGAGATCACTGAAGAAATCAAAGGGGAAATCAAAAACTACCTAGAGACAAATGACAACAAAAACACGATGATCCAAAACCTATGGGATGCAGCAAAAGGAGTTCTAAGAGGGAAGTTTATAGCAATACAAGCCTACCTCAAGAAACAAGAAAAATCTCAAATAAACAATCTAACCTTACACCTAGAGGAACTAGAGAAAGAAGAACAAAACCCAAAGTTAGTAGAAGGAAAGAAATCCTAAAGATCAGAGCAGAAATAAATGAAATAGAAACAAAGAAAACGGAAGCAAAGATCATCAAAACTAAAAGCTGGTTCTTTGAGAAGATAAGCAAAAATGATCAACCTTTAGCCACACTCAAGAAAAAGAGGGAGAGGACGCAAATCAACAAAATTAGAAGTGAAAAAGGAGAAGTTACAACAGACACCACAGGAATACAAAGCATCCTAAGAGACTACTACAAGCAACTCTGTGCCAATAAAATGGACAATCTGGAAGAAATGGACAAATTCTTAGAAAGGTATAACCTTCTAAGACTGAACCAGGAAGAAATAGAAAATATGAACAAACCTATCACAAGCAATGAAATTGAAACTGTGATTAAAAAACTTCCAACAAACAAAAGTCCAGAACCAGATGGCATTACAGGTGAATTCTATCAAACATTTAGAGAAGAGCTAACACCCAACCTTCTCAAATTCTTCAAAACAATTGCAGGGGAAGGAACACTCCCAAACTCATTCTATGAGACCACCATCACCCTGATACCAAAATCAGACAGAGATACTACAAGGAAAGAAAATTATAGACCAATATCCCTGATGAATATAGATGCAAAAATCCTCAACAAAATACTAGCAAACAGAATCGAACAACACATTAAAAGGATCATACACCATGATCAAGTGGGGTTTATCCCAGGGATGCAAGGATTCTTCAATATACACAAATCAATGTGATACACCATATTAACAAATTGTAGAATAAAACCATATGGTCATCTCAATAGATGAAGGAAAAGATTTTGAGAAAATTCAACACTCATTTACGATAAAAACTCTGCAGAGTGTGGGCATAGACGGAAACTACCTCAACATAATAAAGGCCATATATGACAAACCCACAGCAAACAGCATTCTCAATGGTGAAAAACTGAAAGCGTTTCCTCTAAGATCAGGAACAAGACGAGGATGTCCACTCTCACCACTGCTATTCAACATAGTTTTGGAAGTCCTAGCCATGGCAATCAGAGAAGAAAAAGAAATAAAAGGAATACAAAACGGAAAAGAAGAAGTAAAATTGTCACTGTTTGCAGATGACATGATATCATAGATAGAGAATCTTAAAGATGCCACCAGAAAACCACTGGAGCTAATCAATGAATTTGGTAAAGTTGCAGGATACAAAATTAATGCACAGAAATTGCTTGCATTCCTATACACTAACAATGAAAGATCAGAAAGAGAAATTAAGGAAACAATCCCATTACCGCTGCAACAAAAAGAATAAAATACCTAGGAATAAACCTACCTAAGGAAGTAAAAGACCTGTACTCAGAAAACTATAAGACACTGATGAAAGAAATCAAAGATGATATAAACAGATGGAGACATATACCATGTCCTTGGATTAGAAGAATCAATATTGTGAAAATGACTATACTACCCAAAGCAATCTACAGATTCAATGCAATCCCGATCAAAATACCTTTGGCATTTTCTACAGAACAAGAAAAAAAATCTTAAAATTTGTAGGGAGACACAAAAGACCCTGGATAGCCAAAGCAGTCTTGAGGGGGAAAAAAAAGAGCTGGAGGAATCAGACTTCCAGACTTCAGACTATATTACAAAGCTACAGTAATCAAGATAATATGGTACTGACACAAACACAGAAATATAGGTCAATAGAAAAGGATAGAAAGCACAGAGATAAACCCACGTACCTATGGTTAACTAATCTATGACAAAGGAGGCAAGGGTATACAATGGAGAAAAGACAGTGTCTTCAGTAAGTGGTGCTGGGAAAACTGGACAGCTACATGTAAAAGAATGAAATTAGTACACTCCCTAACACCATACACAAAAGTAACTCAAAATGGATTAGAGACCTAAATATAAGACCAGCCACTATAAAACTCTTAGAAGAAAACATAAGCAGAACAGTCTATGACATAAATCACAGCAAGATCCTTTTTGACCCACCTCCTAGAGAAATGGAAATAAAAACAAAAACTAAAAAATGGGACCGAATGAAACATAAATTCTTTTGCACAGCAAAGGAAAACTTAAGCAAGATGAAAAGACAACCATCAGAATGGGAGAAAATATTTTCAAATGAAGCAAATGGCAAAGGATTAATCTACAAAAAGCAGCTCATGTAGCTCAATATCACAAAACCAAACAACCCAATCCAAAAATGGGCAGAAGACCTAAATAGAAATTTCTCCAAAGAAGATATACAGGTTGCCAACAAACACATGAAAGGATGCTGAGCATCACTAATCATTAGAGAAATGCAAATCAAAACTACAGTGAGGTATCACCTCACACCAGTCAGAATGGCCATCATCAAAAAATCTACCAACAGTAAATGCTGGAGAGGCATTTATTGGAGAAAAGGGAACCCTCTTGCACTGTTGGTGGGAATGTAAATTGATATAGCCACTAGGTAGAACGGTATGGGGCTTCCTTAAAAACTAAAAATAGAACTACCATACAACCCAGCAAACCCACTCCTGGACATTTACCCTGAGAAAACCATAATTCAAAAAGAGTCATGTACCACAATGTTCACTGTAGCTCTATTTACAATAGCCAGGACATGGAAGCAACCTAAGTGTCCATCAACAGATAAATGGATAAAGAAGATGTGGCACATATATACAATGGAACATTATTCTGCCATAAAAAGAAGCGAAATTGAGTTATTTTTAGTGAGGTGGATGGATCTAGAGTCTGTCCTACAGAGTGAAGTAAGTCAGAAAGAGAAAAACAAATACCGTATACTAACACATATATATGGAATCTAAAAAAAAAAAAGTTTATGAAGAACGTAGGGGCAGGAAAGGATTAAGGACACAGACGTAGAGAAAGGACTTGAGGACATGGGGAGAGGGAAGGGTAAGCTGGGACAAAGTGAGAGAGTGGTATGGACATATATACACTACCAAATGTAAAATTGATAGCTACTGGGAAGCAGCCACATAGCACAGGGAGATCAGCTCTGTGCTTTGTGACCACCTAAAAGGGTGGGATAAGGGAGTGAGAGGGAGGTGCAAGAGGGAGGGGATATGGTGTTATATGTATACGCATAGCTGATTCACTTTTTTATACAGCAGAAACTAACACACAATTGTAAAGCAATTATACTCCAATAAAGATGTAAAAAAAAAAAAAAAAAAAGAAAGCCCAGAGATAAACCTACACACCTATGGCACACTAATCTATGACAAAGGAGGCAAGGGTATACAATGGAGAAAAGACAGTCTCTTCAATAAGTGGTGCTGGGAAAAATGGACAGCTACATGTAAAAGAATGAAATTAGAACACTCCCTAACACCATACACAAAAAATAAACTCCAAATGGATTAGAGACCGAAATGTAAGACCGGACACTATAAAACTCTTAGAGGAAAACATAGGAAGAATACTCTTTGACATAAATCACAGCAAGATATTTTTTGATCCACCTCCTAGAGTAATGGAATAAAAAAAAAAAAAAAAAAAAAAAAAAAACAAATGGGAGCAAATGAAACCTAAAAGCTTTTGCAAAGCAAAGGAAACTACAAACAAGACGAAAAGACAACCCTCAGAATGGGAGAAAATATTTGCAAACGAATCAATGGACAAAGGATTAATCTCCAATGTATATAAACAGCTCATGCAGCTCAACAGTAAAAAAACAAACAAACCAATCCAAAAATGGGCAGATGACGTAAATAGACATTTGTCCCAAGAAGACATACAGATGACCAAGAAACACATGAAAAGCTACTCAACATCACTAATTATTAGAGAAATATAAACCAAAACTACAATGAGGTATCACCTCACACGAGTTAGAATGGGCATCATCAGAAAATCTACAAACAACAAATGCTGGAGAGGGTGTGGAGAAAAGGGAACCCTCTTACACTATTTGTGGGAATGTAAATTGATACAGTCACTATGGAGAACAGTATGGAGGTTCCTTAAAAAACTAAAAATAGAATTACCATATGACCCAGCAATCCCACTACTGGCCATATACCCAGAGAAAACCATAATTCAAAAAGACATATTCACCACAATATTCATTGCAGCACTATTTACAATAGCCAGGTCATGGAAGCAACCTAAATGCCCATAGACAGACGAACGGAAAAGATGTGCTACATATATAAAATGGAATATTACTCAGCCATAAAAAGGAATGAAATTGGGTCATTTGTAGAGACGTGGATAGATCTAGAGACTGTCATACAGAGTGAAGTAAGTCAGAAAGAGAAAAACAAATATCGTATATTAACGCATACATGTAGAACCTAGAAAAATGGTAAAGATGAACTGGTTTGCAAGGCAGAAATAGAGACACAGATGTAGAGAACAAATGTATGGACACCAAGGGGGGAAAGTGGCAGGGTGGTGGTGGTGGGATGAATTGCGACCCTGGGATTGACATATATACACTTATATGTATAAAATAGATAACCAATAAGAGCCTGCTGTATAAAAAAATGAATAAAATAAATTCAAAAATTAAAAAATAAATAATACTTAAGAAAATAAAACAGAAAAAAAAGTTCTGTCCTTCCCATAGACGTATTTATATGAATGAATGATTTCCATGCTTATATCCATAAATACAAAAAGAGGAATAAAACTTACCTTGAACCAAAAAAGAAAAAAAAAAAACTGAACCCACTGGTCATACAGAGGAAAACCCTATCAGCGCACTTGCTCCAGTGGTAAACAATTCTTAAGTTGGTCACAGGTGGGGAATCATCTCCCATGCAGCCAGCAGCCCCCACACAAGGAGCGTCCTCATTGCAAAGCTGGGGGACCGTGAGGAGGCGTCTCTGACTAAACGTGAGCTGAGCCCCAGGCCAGCTGCTGCTGAACTTTTCCCACCGTTCCCAGGTAAAACACCTGAATGTGTGCAAAGACTAAAAACTAGAGGAAGGGGCTTGGAGTCACACCAGCGACAGCACGCAGGCCGACTTGGTGCCTGCAGGCCAGCCAGGATGGTCCTGGCCCCGGGCGCTCGTCTGGAAACTTTCCATTTCCCTGCCTGAGGTACCCCTCCTGTCCCGGCCCCCACTGCTTTTTTCCTTCCTTACCTCTGCCCGGGGAGAAATTCCAGCAGCAAGTATGGGTGACACATCCTCTTCTTTAGCAGGTGGCAGCCCGGCAACTCCTGCAGAAAGTCCAGTAGAGCCCCAGTCACAACGGGCCACTCATAGAGCCGTGGGCCCTACTGCCTCCCACCAGCCCAACCCCGAGACTGCTGACGGGGCAGAGAATATGGCGTCAGGCACAGCTGCAGAGGCTTTTGCTGCCTGGAGGGGTGTTTATATTGACCTCAACCCAGGCACACCTGGGAAGGGCTGGCCGGCCGGGTCAGGCTGCCCAGGTCAGCCAATCCTCGCCCCTCAGGGGCTCAGATTTGCAGAAAATGGGCCTTGCTGCACCGGCCAGATCCAAGGAACAGGTGTAGGGTCCCGAGAGTCAGGATAGATAAGGGGCGGCAGCCCTGGCTTGTTTTCTAATCATTTTATCTGGTCCAGGAGTGGGAGACAACTTCAAGAAGACCCTCTGCTAATGAGAGGAACCCAGGAGTCAGGGAGAGGAGGGGTGGTGGGTGGAGACAGAGGCCTGGTGCCCCGGCTGCTGTGGAAGCCCCTAGAAGACCAGGCAGAGGGAGGCCGCACAGAGTGAAGCCTAGGGTCACAGACCTGTTGGAGCTGCTGTTTATTAGTTCAAGCTCTGCTCTGAGGTGCTCTGTGTCAGCTCTGAGTGACAGGTGTGCTGGGGGTGCTCTGCAATGAGGGCTATGTGCACAGTTCCTGTGTGCCCAGCCCTGTCGGGGTACCTGTCCACGGGAGCTCCATATCCAGGGAGGGGCATGCCCACGAGAGCCCCGTGGGCTGCTGCGTACCTGCCCAGGTGAGCTCCATATCCTGGGAGGGGCCTGACCATGATGGCCCCATGGGCTGCTGGGTACCTGCCCAGGTGAGCTCCATATCCTGGGAGGGGCCTAACCACCACAGCCCCGTGGGCTGCTGGGTACCTGCCCAGGTGAGCTCCATATCCTGGGAGGGACCTGACCACAAGAGCCCCGTGAGCTGCTGGGGACCTGGTAGAGGACGCCAGGACAGTCAGTGAAGCCACAGAGGATATACATCTAGTAGTTCCTAATTCCTACACCCTGCTGGTCATTCTACCATCCACCAGGACATGGTATTCTGTATTAGACTTCAATGATGCCTTCTTCTGTATTCCATTCGTCCCAGAGTCACAAGAAATTTTGGCTGTGAGTGGCAGGACTCAACATACAACAAAAACAATACTGCTGGGCCGTCCTGCCCCAGGGGTTCAAAAATTCCCACACCATCTTTGGGGAAACGTTAGCTAAAGACCTAAAAAATCTACCTCTGGAGAAGGGAACCCTCCTTCAATATGCAGATGACATTCTGATCACCAGCCCGACTAAGGAGGCCTCTGAACTACCTAGCCAATAAAAGATAGAAGGTGTCCAAGAAAAAGGCTCAAATATCACAAACTAAGGTGACCTTCCTGGGCTTCATTCGCACAGAAGGTCGGAAAAGCCCACCCCAGGAAAGGGAAGAAGCCATTTGCAGCCTCACCCTTCCTGAAACTAGAAGACAGCTTAGGGGTTCCTGGGGAGACCGGGGTTTGCTGCATCTGGATCCCTAACTACAGTCTAATAGCTGGGCCTCTATATGAAACACTGAAAGGAAAAGATGATGATCCTTTTGAATAGAATCCAGAAGCGGCCTTTCAAGAATGGAAAGAGCAGTCAGTTCAGATCCTTGCCCTGGACCTCCCTAAGTTAGCTAAACCCTTTGACCTTTACATTCCTGGTCCAAGGCGAATCGCCCTTGGAGTATTAGTGCAAAAACTGGGACCACTTGAAATGGAACAATGCAAGAATGCCCTCCAGGCATTGGCCAGCCACCCCATCCGACCAGGATACTGGGGGTATCTAAAAACCTGGAAATCAGCAGCCCGCAAGGCCAGCTCCCTCCTAAGGGAAAAGGACGCCACTTGGTGATCCTAACCACCCACCATGCCCTGAAGTTGCAGGGATTGCTCCGTGGGCACAATGACCTCGAGTGAGGAGGCCCTCCAACACCAACCTCCAGAGAGAAAACCTGGAGCAATGGGCCCCCATGACGACTCGTTTGACCATCACTTGACCTGGAGCTTCTCTCAGAAAACAACAAGAGTGTGTCCCAAAAGAGCAGACTATTGCTTACAGGACTTACTGCACCCAGAGCGGAGCTAATAAACTTGGCAGGGGAACCGTAAATAACGCTGCCACCATAGAAAAGCCTACAGACACCGCGGTGACGGCGGCCAATGAGACCGGCTGTACTCCTGGCTACTTCAAAAGGCCGTTGACTGAGTGGCCGTCAAGGTCCTGGATCACCACCAGCCCTGGACTGTCTGGGAGTTGAGCAAGCAGGGCTCTGACACCTGGTGTTGTTTGTACGTTAATTAGGTGGCCTAACTGAAGAAAGCGCAGAGTACTGGTCAGAGCATCTAGGCTAGCAGGAACTGTCAGCCTAAGGGGGCCGAACCAATGTGGAGCAGGGTAAAACGGCCCACCCCCACCCCAGCGTCTCTGCACATCTCTTTCCTGGACCCTTAAAGGTCATTAGAATCTATAAAACTTCCAATGCTGGTGCTCAGGCAGACGAGCAGTGAGGGAGGAGGCCTGGGGACAATCAACCTCACCTGGAGGCTGCTTGGGAGAAGTCCTCCCCCTCGCCCCGGGTATGAGGACACCCAACTCAGCACGAAGCATTTACAGAAGAGGTGTCTGCACCCTCAGCACCCCAAGAATGAGGAATGGGACAAAAGGCAGAGGAGGGCTTTGTCACTGGCAAAGCCCATGAAAAATTCCTGGGAGATGAAAATAGAATCTGGGCAATAAAATAAAGTCTAACCATTTTTTTCCTTTGTGCTTTGTCTAATTTCACTTGCTCCTAGGTTTCCACATGCAGAGGTCCCACACCCGACACTTCAGACCCGATTTCCTAGTGCAAAATGGCTGGGCCGACACCTCAGCTCGTGGGGCCCCGTGCAGACTCTGCGACATAGAGCCTGAGCTCCAGCCAACCCGGCCCTCGAGAGCTCCGCCCCCTCCCTCCCGCTGACGCTGCCAGGATCTCTACACAGCAGCCCGGCCCACAACCCGCAGGGGAGCACACACTCTCACCTCTCCATTCTCTGATCATAATATAAAGTTTTCCTTTGCTTCTGAACCAAAGTCAGTCTCGATCTGTTGGCTCCAATGACACTAGGCAGGGAGACCCTTGTTGGGGCCCACTCTGCAGGATCAGTAACAGAATTTGAGAACATTGTAACTTCAAAGAACAGATGTGCGAGCCAAACTGTAATTAACATAGAGCAGTGTATAAGGCTCGTGTAAAATAAGATGTTTCTAACACTTCCATTTGATATTTCCATCACTTTATTATAAGCAAGTTCAGTTGAGGGGTTTGTCTTATTTGTCAGGTCAACAGTAGAGAAATGCAGTGATTTCTTTCCAAGGATGTACATCTAATAATCTTGGTTGAAGTTTCAACCTTGTTTTGACTGATTTTCCATTGAAAATGATACCTCTCTTTCAGCTCCTAGATTTCTGAGAAGTATAAAATCTTATATTTTTTATTACCAAAGGGGAAAGGTGGGAGGAGGGATAAATTAACAGTTTCAGATTAACATATACACACTGCTATGTATAAAATATATCATCAACAAGGAACTACTGTATAACACAGGGAACTATACTCAATATTTTGTAATGACCCCTAAGGGGAAATAATCTGAAATACAATAGATATCTATATCGACATCATCTATCAACTACAGATAAAATGGAAACTAAAGGAGGCCGATGGTGAGCGTTTCTGAACCTGAAGACTTCAATCATCTAAAGTTCGGACTCTGCCTACGGCCCAAGTCCCTTAATGAACACACATGTACCAGTAGCTTAAAAATTCCCCAGATTGGAGTTCGGGGAGACACTGATTTGGAAAAATCCCTGGTGTTCTCCTTACATACACAGGACCTTTCCTACAGCTAAAACATGCCTGTGACACCCAGAAGATGGAACACGGTTGGATCAGGGAGATTTTGGAAAAGGCACCAAAACTCCTAATTTCCTGGTTGTCGGGTTCACACCTCTAGCCTTTTTCCTTAAAATCTCCCCACCTGAGGATGTCAGCACCTTCAACATCCAGTTGCACAAAATTTGGAATTTTTCCAAAGGAAGAAGGGGAAGGAGGAGAAACAAGGAGAGCCAAGCCCTAGATGTTCGGACAGGCACATGTCACTCTAATTTCCAATCAGGAAGAAGAATTAAGCAAAGGCTTAGCCTGCCACCGGGAACCAGAGTAGGGCCAGAAGCAAACCAGCGGTTCTGCGGACAGCTCCCAAAAAAGCGAGTTGAAAAATGGAGCTCAGGGGCACTGCAATTCACAAACCTGCAGAGTTATAAATTATAACTATCGTCCAAAACTATATTGAGGGAAGGCAATGAACAGGATTGGAAAGCAAGGCAGAATTGCAGGAAACAGATTTCAGGAGTTAGATTCGAATAGCCCCTAAAGCACATGAAAAGCGGCCAAAAGTCGACAACGATGCACATGGCCAAAAAGAGCATATGTGTCTTTTTCTGAATAAATTCAGGAAAAAACGCATAGGCCCTTTTTGGCCAACCAAGCAAGCCGGAAATGCAATGCAGCACTACAAAGAAGTCTCACTTCCCATCGGTCAAAAGGGCCTTCCTAAAAAAGTGTAAAAAAAATACAGGAGAGGCCAGGGAGGAAAGGGAGCATTGTTACACTGATGGTCGGGATGTAAATTGCCAATGGCGACTCTGGAGAACGGTACGGTGTTTCCTAAAACATCTAAAAAACACAGCTAGAGAGAAAGGGGCACATCCATTCATGGGCGTATAAATTGGAAAAATTAAAATCAACAAGACACAGGCACCCCAAAGTTTAGGGCTGCTCTGGTTACAAGAACCTCCACTTGTGTACATCTTAAATATCCCAGGGATGAGAAAAATGGTAAAGAAGTTGTGGTACTTATGTACAATGGAATATCACTCAGCCATGAAATCAATATCATAAGGCTAGTAGCAGCATGATGAGTGGATTTAGGTACGACGATTTTAAGTGAAATAAGTCACACAGAAAAAGACACTTATCATAAGATATCACTTATAGAGGGAATGTAAAAACCGTTACCCTTAAACTGAATTACAAAACAGAACAGAGTCACCCATTTTAAAAACACACTATGGCTGCTTAACGGGAAAGGTGAGGAGGGGTGATGCATAAAACAAGAGTTTCAAATTAGCTCAGATACCGTTCCATAAACCCAATATGTAGTAGACAAGACCTACTCCTTGCTCAGTGAACTAGACTCAACACCCCCTATTCAGCGCACAAGAATATATCTGAGTAGTAAGAATCTGAAAACCTATGTATTGATCTCTCTCTGGAAGAGAGTCAAGTGAGTGTAAAGCGGCATAAACACAGCCGTGAAAAGCAGCTAAAACCCATTTTAAAAATAAATTACTTTTAAAAACCCGTAAAACAAAGACAGTGTAAGAGAGAGTAATTCTTACAAAATTCGTTCAGGGGCTGTGATGCAACCTGGATTGACCATATCTAGACCCACAGCTGGATGAGACATAAGGGTGGACACTCTTGGGGCTGAGAGGTTTGGTGAGGTTGGGTGAGCAAACGCTGACCCTTTAAAGTAATACTGCGTGGTCCCCATCCCATGGGTCCCAAATCTCCAGGTTCAAGGGCATCTTCCTACATCGAAAACATGCATGAGTAACCCAGATCATGGTACACCGTCTGATCGGAAAAGGTTTCTGAAACGCACCACATTTCTCATCTCCTTGTGCTCGGGTTCGCCATTCCAGCTTCTTAACTAGTAATCTCCCTACATGGAGAAACAGCACCTTTAAGCTCCTGTTCCATACAGGTTGCAATTTGTCCTGAGGATGAACGGGAAGAGGGGCAACCAATGAGAGACTAGATCTAGGTGTTGGGACAGGCACAGGTCACTCTATTTTCCCATCAGGAAGAAGAAATAACCACAGGCTCAGCCTGCCGCCCGGAACCAGAATAGGGCCTGAGGCAATCCCGCACTTCTGCGGCCAGCTCCCAAAAAAGCCAGTTGAAAAATGGAGCACATGGGCACAGCAATTCACAAACCTGCAGAGTTATAAATGATAACTCTCGTCCACAAATATATTGAGGGAAGGCAACGAAGAGGATTTGAAAGCAAAGCAGAACTGCAGGAAACACATTTCAGGAGGTAGATTCGAATCGCCTTTAAAGCACATGAAAAGCGGCAAAACGTCGACAATGATGCCCTTGGCCAAAAAGGGCGTATGCGTTTTTTCCTGAATATATTCAGGAAAAAACGCATACGCCCTTTTTGGCCAACCAAGCAACCTGGAAAGGCAAATCAGCGCTAAAAAGAAGTCTCGCTTCCGATCCGTCAAAAGGGCCCTGCTGAAAAAAGTGTCAAAACCACAAATGCAGGACAGGCCAAGGAGAAATGGGAGCCTTGCCACGCTGATGGGCGGTATGTAAATTGCCAACAGCCACTCTGGAGAAGTGTACGGTGTGTCCTGAAACATCGAAAAAACACAGCTTAGGGAGCATAGGGCACTTCCACTCATGGGCGTATAAATTGGGAAAACTAAAAATCAGCAAGACACAGGCACCCCAAAGTTTAGGGCTGCTCTGTTTGCAAGAACCTCCACTTCATGACACCTTAAATATCCCAGGAAAGATAAAAATGGATAAAGAAGTTGTGGTCCTTATGTACAATGGAATATCACTCAGACATGATATCAATGTCATAATGCTAGTAGCAGCATGATGAGTGGATTTAGGTACGACGACTCTAAGTGAAATAAGTCACACAGAAAAAGACACTTATCGTAAGCTATCACTTATAGAGGGAATGTAAAAACCGCTACACTTGAACTGAATTACAAAAGAGAACAGAGTCACACGTTTAGAAAACACACTATGGCTGCTTAACGGGAAAGGTGAGGTGGGGTGATGCATAAAACAAGGGTTTCAAATTAGCACAGATACCGTTACATACACCCAATATGTAATAGACAAGACCTACTCCTTGCTCAGTGAACTGGACTCAACACCCCCTATTCACCGCACAAGTATATATCTGACTAGTAAGAATCTTAAAACCTATGTATTGATATTTCTCTGGAAGTGTGTCAAGTGGGTGTAAAGCCGCATAAACACAGCCGTGAAAAGCAGCTAAACCCCATTATAAAAATAAATTACTTGTAAAAACCCGTAAAACAAAGACAGTGAAAGAGAGAGAAGTTCTTACACAATTCGTTCAGGGGCCGTGATGCAACATGGATTGACCAATTCTAGACCAACAGGTGGATGAGACCTAAGGGTGGACACTCTTGGGGCTGACAGGTCTGGTGAGGTTGGGTGAGCAAACGCAGACCCTTTAAAGTAATACTGCGTGGTACCCATCCCATGGGTCCCAAATCTCCAGTTTCAAGGGCATCTTCCTGCATCGAAAACATGCATGAGAAACCCAGAAGATGGTACACCGTGTGATCGGGAAAGGTTTCTAAAACGCACCTCATTTCTCACCTCCTTGTGCTCGGGTTCGCCATTCCAGCTACTTTACTAGCAATCTCCCTTCTTGGAGAATCAGCACCTTTACCCTCCTGTTCTGTACAGGTTGCAATTTGTCCTGAGGATGAACGGGAAGAGGAGCAACCAATGAGAGACTAGATCTAGGTGTTGGGACAGGCACAGGTCACTCTATTTTCCCATCAGGAAGAAGAATTAACCACAGGCTCAGCCTGCTGAACAGAACCAGAATAGGGCCTGAGGCAATCCCGCGCTTTTGCGGCCAGCTACCAAAAAAGCGAGTTGAAAAATGGAGCTCAGGGGCACTGCAATTCACAAACATGCAGAGTTATAAATGATAACTCTCGTCCACAAATATATTGAGGGAAAGCAACGAAGAGGATTTGAAAGCAAGGCAGTATTGCAGGAAACAGATTTCAGGAGGTAGATTCGAATCGCATTTAAAGCTCAAGAAAAGGGGCAAAACGTCGACAATGATGCACTTTGCCAAAAAGGGCGTATGCGTTTTTTCCTGAATATATTCAGGAAAAAATGCATACGCACTTTTTGGCCAACCAAGCAACCTGGAAAGGCAAATCAGCGCTACAAAGAAGTCTCGCTTCCCATCGGTCAAAAGGGCCATGCTGAAAAAAGTGTCAAAACCACAAATGCAGGACAGGCCATGGAGAAATGGGAGCCTTGCTACGCTGATGGGCGGGATGTAAATTGCCAACAGCCACTCTGGAGAAGTGTATGGTGTGTCCTGAAACATCGAGAAAACACAGCTTAGGGAGCATAGGGCACGTCCACTCATGGGCGTATAAATTGGGAAAACTAAAAATCAGCAAGACACAGGCACCCCAAAGTTTAGGGCTGCTCTGTTGACAAGAACCTCCACTTCATGACACCTTAAATATCCCAGGAAAGAGAAAAATGGATAAAGAAGTTGTGGTTCTTATGTACAATGGAATATCACTCTGCCATGAAATCAATGTCATAAGGCCAGTAGACGCAAGATGGGTGGACTTAGGTACGACGATTCTAAGGGAAATAAGTCACACAGAAAAAGACACTTATCAAAAGCTATCACTTATAGAGGGAATGTAAAAACCGCTACACTTGAATTGAATTACAAATCAGAACAGAGTCACATATTTAAAACACACTATGGCTGCTTAACGGGAAAGGTGACGTGGGGTGATGCATAAAACAAGGGTTTCAAATTCGCTCAGATACCGTTCCATACACCCAATATGTAATAGAAAAGACCTACTCCTTGCTCAGTGAACTGGACTCAACACCCCCTATTCACCGCAGAAGAATATATCTGACTAGTGAGAATCTTAAAACTTATGTATTGATATCTCTCTGGAAGTGAGTCAAGTGGGTGTAAAGCCGCATAAACACAGCTGTGAAAAGCAGGTAAACCCCATTATAAAAATAAATTAGTTTTAAAAACCCATGAAACAAAGACAGTGAAAGACAGAGAAATTCTTACAAAATTCATTCAGGGGCTGTGACGCAACCTGGATTGACCATATCTAGACCCACAGCTGGATGAGACATAAGGGTGGACACTCTTGGGGCTGAGAGGTTTGGTGACGTTGGGTGAGCAAACGCAGACACTTTAAAGTAATACTGCGTGGTACCCATCCCATGGGTCCCAAATCTCCAGGTTCAAGGGCATCTTCCTACATCGAAAACATGCATGAGAAACCCAGAAGATGGTACACCGTGTGATTTTGAAAGGTTTCTAAAACGCACCCAATTTCTCATCTCCTTGTGCTCGGGTTCGCCTTTCCAGCTACTTTACTAGCAATCTCCCTACTTGGAGAATCAGCACCTTTAAGCTCCTGTTCCCTACAGGTTGCAATTTGTCCTGAGGATGAATGGGAAGAGGGGCAACCAATGAGAGACTACATCTAGGTGTTGGGACAGGCACAGGTCACTCTATTTTCCCATCAGGAAGAAGAATTAACCACAGGCTCAGCCTACCGCCCGGAACCAGAATAGGGCCTGAGGCAATCCCGTGCTTCTGCGGCCAGCTCCCAAAAAAGCCAGTTGAAAAATGGAGCACATGGGCACTGCAATTCACAAACCTGCAGAGTTATAAATGATAACTCTCGTCCACAAATACATTGAGGGAAGGCAACGAAGAGGATTTGAAAGCAAGGCAGAATTGCAGGAAACTGGTTTCAGGAGGTAGATTCGAATCGCCTTTAAAGCACATGAAAAGTGGCAAAACGTCGACAATGATGCCCTTGGCCAAAAAGGGCGTATGCGTTTTTTCCTGAATATATTCAGGAAAAAACGCATACGCCCTTTTTGGCCAACCAAGCAACCTGGAAAGGCAAATCAGCGTTACAAAGAAGTCTCGCTTCCCATCGGTCAAAAGGGCCATGCTGAAAAAACTGTCAAAACCACAAAAGCAGGACAGGCCATTGAGAAATGGAAGCCTTGCTACACTGATGGGCGGGATGTAAATTGCCAGCAACCACTCTGGAGAAGTGTACGGTGTGGCCTGAAACATCGAAAAAACACAGCTTAGGGAGCATAGGGCACTTCCACTCATGGGCGTATAAATTGGGAAAATTAAAAATCAGCAAGAGACAGGCACCCCAAAGTTTAGGGCTGCTCTGTTGACAAGATCCTCCACTTCATGACACCTTAAATATCCCAGGAAAGAGAAAAATGGATAAAGAAGTTGTGGTACTTATGTACAATGGAATATCACTCAGCCATGAAATCAATGTCTTAAGGCTAGTAGCATCATGATGAGTGGATTTAGGTACGACGACTCTAAGTGAAATAAGTCACACAGAAAAAGACACTTATAATAAGCTATCACTTATAGAGGGAATGTAAAAACTGCTACACTTGAACTGAATTACAAAAGAGAACAGAGTCACACGTTTAGAAAACACACTATGGCTGCTTAACGGGAAAGATGAGGTGGTGTGATGCATAAAACAAGGGTTTCAAATTAGATCAGATACCGTTCCATACACCCAATATGTAATAGACAAGACCTACTCCTTGCTCAGTGAACTGGACTGAACACCCCCTATTCACCGCACAAGTATATATCTGACAAGTGAGAATCTTAAAACCTATGTATTGATATCCCCCTGGAAGTGTGTCAAGAGGGTGTAAAGCCGCATAAACACAGCCGTGAAAAGCAGCTAAACCCCATTATAAAAATAAATTACTTGTAGAAACCCGTAAAAGAAAGACAGTGAAAGAGAGAGAAATTCTTACACAATTCGTTCAGGGGCTGTGATGCAACCTGGATTGAAAATATCTAGACCCACAGTTGGATGAGACCTAAGGGTGGACACTCCTGGGGCTGACAGGTTTGGTGAGGTTGGGAGAGCAAACACAGACCCTTTAAGGTAATACTGCGTGGTACCCATCCCATGGGTCCCAAATCTCCAGTTTTAAGGGCATCTTCCTGCATTGAAAACATGCATGAGAAACCCAGAAGATGGTACACCATGTGATCGGGAAAGGTTTCTAAAACGCACCTCATTTCTCATCTCCTTGTGCTCGGGTTCACCATTCCAGCTACTTTACTAGCAATCTCCCCACTTGGAGAATCAACACCTTTAACCTCCTGTTCTGTACAGGTTGCAATTTGTCCTGAGGATGAAAGGGAAGAGGGGCAACCAATGAGAGACTAGATGTAGGTGTTGGAACAGGCACAGGTCACTCTATTTTCCCATCAGGAAGAAGAATTAAGCACAGGCTCAGCCTGCCGCCGGGAAGCAGAATAGTGCCTGAGGCAATCCCGCGCATCTGCGGCCAGCTCCGAAAAAAGCCAGTTGAAAAATGGAGCATATGGGCACTGCAATTCACAAACCTGCAGAGTTATAAATGATAACTCTCGTCCACAAATATATTGAGGGAAGGCAACGAAGAGGATTTGAAAGCAAGGCAGAGTTGCAGGAAACAGGTTTCAGGAGGTAGATTCGAATCGCCTCTAAAGCACATGAAAAGCGGCAAAACGTCGACAATGATGCCCTTGGCCAAAAAGGGCGTATGCGTTTTTTCCTGAATATATTCAGGAAAAAACGCATACGCCCTTTTTGGCCAACCAAGCAACCTGGAAAGGCAAATCAGCGCTACAAAGAAGTCTCGCTTCCCATCGGTCAAAAGGGCCATGCTGAAAAAAGTGTCAAAACCACAAATGCAGGACAGGCCATGGAGAAATAGGAGCCTTGCTACGCTGATGGGCGGGATGTAAATTGGCAACAGCCACTCTGGAGAAGTGTACGGTGTGTCCTGAAACATCGAAAAAACACAGCTTAGGGAGCATAGGGCACTTCCACTCATGGGCGTATAAATTGGGAAAATTAAAAATCAGCAAGACACAGGCACCCCAAAGTTTACGGCTGCTCTGTTGACAAGAACCTCCACTTCATGACACCTTAAATATCCCAGGAAAGAGAAAAATGGATAAAGAAGTTGTGGTCCTTATGTACAATGGAATATCACTCAGCCATGAAATCAATGTCTTAAGGCTAGTAGCAGCATGATGAGTGGATTTAGGTACGACGACTCTAAGTGAAATAAGTCACACAGAAAAAGACACATATCAAAAGATATCACTTATAGAGGGATGTAAAAACCGCTACACTTGAACTGAATTACAAATCAGAACAGAGTCACCCATTTTGAAAACACACTATGGCTGCTTAACGGGAAAGGTGAGGTGGGGTGATGCATAAAACAAGGGTTTCAAATTAGCTCTGATACCGTTCCATACACCCAATATGTAATAGAGAAGACCTACTCCTTGCTCAGTGAACTGGACTCAACACCCCGTATTCACCGCACAAGAATATATCTTACTAGTGAGAATCTTAAAACCTATGTATTGATATCTCTCTGGAAGTGAGTCAAGAGGGTGTAAAGCCGCATAAACACAGCCGTGAAAAGCAGCTAAACCCCATTATAAAAATAAATTATTTTTAAAAACGCATGAAACAAAGACAGTAAAAGAGAGAGAAATTCTTACAAAATTCATTCAGGGGCTGTGACGCAACCTGGGTTGACCATATCTAGACCCACAGCTGGATGAGACATAAGGGTGGACACTCTTGGGGCTGAGAGGTTTGGTGAGGTTGGGTGAGCCAACGCAGACCCTTTAAAGTAATACTGCGTGGTACCCATCCCATGGGTCCCAAATCTCTAGGTTCAAGGGCATCTTCCTACATCGAAAACTTGCATGAGGAACCCAGAAGATGGTACAGCGTGTGAATTTGAAAGGTTTCTAAAACGCACCTCATTTCTCATCTCCTTGTGCTCGGGTTCGCCATTCCAGCTACTTTACTAGCAATCTCCCTACTTGGAGAATCAGCACCTTTAACCTCCTGTTCCCTACAGGTTGCAATTTGTCCTGAGGATGAACGGGAAGAGGGGCAACCAATGAGAGACTAGATCTAGGTGTTGGGACAGGCACAGGTCACTCTATTTTCCCATCAGGAAGAAGAATTAACCACAGGCTCAGCCTGCCGCCCGGAACCAGAATAGGGCCTGAGGCAATCCCGCGCTTCTGCGGCCAGCTCCGAAAAAAGCCAGTTGAAAAATGGAGCACATGGGCACTGCAATTCACAAACCTGCAGAGTTATAAATGATAACTCTCGTCCACAAATATATTGAGGGAAGGCAACGAAGAGGATTTGAAAGCAAGGCAGAGTTGCAGGAAACAGGTTTCAGGAGGTAGATTCGAATCGCCTTTAAAGCACATGAAAAGCGGCAAAACGTCGACAATGATGCCCTTGGCCAAAAAGGGCGTATGCGTTTTTTCCTGAATATATTCAGGAAAAAACGCATACGCCCTTTTTGGCCAACCAAGCAACCTGGAAAGGCAAATCAGCGCTACAAAGAAGTCTCGCTTCCCATCGGTCAAAAGGGCCATGCTGAAAAAAGTGTCAAAACCACAAATGCAGGACAGGCCATGGAGAAATAGGAGCCTTGCTACGCTGATGGGCGGGATGTAAATTGGCAACAGCCACTCTGGAGAAGTATACGGTGTGTCCTGAAACATCGAAAAAACACAGCTTAGGGAGCATAGGGCACTTCCACTCATGGGCGTATAAATTGGGAAAATTAAAAATCAGCAAGACACAGGCACCCCAAAGTTTACGGCTGCTCTGTTGACAAGAACCTCCACTTCATGACACCTTAAATATCCCAGGAAAGAGAAAAATGGATAAAGAAGTTGTGGTCCTTATGTACAATGGAATATCACTCAGCCATGAAATCAATGTCATAAGGCTAGTAGCAGCATGATGAGTGGATTTAGGTACGACGACTCTAAGTGAAATAAGTCACACAGAAAAAGACACATATCAAAAGATATCACTTATAGAGGGATGTAAAAACCGCTACACTTGAACTGAATTACAAATCAGAACAGAGTCACCCATTTTGAAAACACACTATGGCTGCTTAACGGGAAAGGTGAGGTGGGGTGATGCATAAAACAAGGGTTTCAAATTAGCTCTGATACCGTTCCATACACCCAATATGTAATAGAAAAGACCTACTCCTTGCTCAGTGAACTGGACTCAACACCCCGTATTCACCGCACAAGAATATATCTTACTAGTGAGAATCTTAAAACCTATGTATTGATATCTCTCTGGAAGTGAGTCAAGAGGGTGTAAAGCCGCATAAACACAGCCGTGAAAAGCAGCTAAACCCCATTATAAAAATAAATTATTTTTAAAAACGCATGAAACAAAGACAGTAAAAGAGAGAGAAATTCTTACAAAATTCATTCAGGGGCTGTGACGCAACCTGGGTTGACCATATCTAGACCCACAGCTGGATGAGACATAAGGGTGGACACTCTTGGGGCTGAGAGGTTTGGTGAGGTTGGGTGAGCCATCGCAGACCCTTTAAAGTAATACTGCGTGGTACCCATCCCATGGGTCCCAAATCTCTAGGTTCAAGGGCATCTTCCTACATCGAAAACTTGCATGAGGAACCCAGAAGATGGTACAGCGTGTGTATTTGAAAGGTTTCTAAAACGCACCTCATTTCTCATCTCCTTGTGCTCGGGTTCGCCATTCCAGCTACTTTACTAGCAATCTCCCTACTTGGAGAATCAGCACCTTTAACCTCCTGTTCCCTACAGGTTGCAATTTGTCCTGAGGATGAACGGGAAGAGGGGCAACCAATGAGAGACTAGATCTAGGTGTTGGGACAGGCACAGGTCACTCTATTTTCCCATCAGGAAGAAGAATTAACCACAGGCTCAGCCTGCCGCCCGGAACCAGAATAGGGCCTGAGGCAATCCCGCGCTTCTGCGGCCAGCTCCCAAAAAAGCCAGTTGAAAAATGGAGCACATGGGCACTGCAATTCACAAACCTGCAGAGTTATAAATGATAAATCTCGTCCACAAATATATTGAGGGAACGCAACGAAGAGGATTTGAAAGCAAGGCAGAGTTGCAGGAAACAGGTTTCAGGAGGTAGATTCGAATCGCCTTTAAAGCACATGAAAAGCGGCAAAACGTCGACAATGATGCCCTTGGCCAAAAAGGGCGTATGCGTTTTTTCCTGAATATATTCAGGAAAAAACGCATACGCCCTTTTTGGCCAACCAAGCAACCTGGAAAGGCAAATCAGCGCTACAAAGAAGTCTCGCTTCCCATCGGTCCAAAGGGCCATGCTGAAAAAAGTGTCAAAACCACAAATGCAGGACAGTCCATGGAGAAATAGGGGCCTTGCTACGCTGATGGGCGGGATGTAAATTGCCAACAGCCACTCTGGAGAAGTGTACGGTGTGTCCTGAAACATCGAGAAAACACAGCTTAGGGAGCATAGGGCACGTCCACTCATGGGCGTATAAATTGGGAAAACTAATAATCAGCAAGACTCAGGCACCCCAAAGTTTAGGCCTGCTCTGTTGACAAGAACCTCCACTTCAGAAAACCTTAAATATCCCAGGAAAGAGAAAAATGGATAAAGAAGTTGTGGTCCTTATGTACAATGGAATATCACTCAGCCATGAAATCAATGTCATAAGGCTAGTAGCAGCATGATGAGTGGATTTAGGTACGACGACTCTAAGTGAAATAAGTCACACAGAAAAAGACACTTATCAAAAGCTATCACTTATAAAGGGAATGTAAAAACCGCTACACTTGAATTGAATTACAAATCAGAACAGAGTCACACATTTAGAAAACACACTATGGCTGCTTAACGGGAAAGGTGATGTGCGGTGATGCATAAAACAAGGGTTTCAAATTATCTCAGATACCGTTCCATACACCCAATAAGTAATAGAAAAGACCTACTCCTTGCTCAGTGAACTGGACTCAACACACCCTATTCACCGCACAAGAATATATCTGACTAGTGAGAATCTTAAAACCTATGTATTGATATCTCTCTGGAAGTGAGTCAAGTGGGTGTAAAGCCGCATAAACACAGCCATGAAAAGCACCTAAACCCCATTATAAAAATAAATTACTTTTAAAAACCCGTAAAACAAAGACAGTGAAAGAGAGAGAAATTCTTACAAAATTCCTTCAGGGGCTGTGACGCAACCTGGGTTGAACATATCTAGACCCACAGTTGGATGAGACCTAAGGGTGGACACTCTTGGGGCTGAGAGGTTTGGTGACGTTGGGTGAGCAAACGTAGACCCCTTAAAGTAATACTGTGTGGTACCCATCCCATGGGTCCTAAATCTCCAGGTTCAAGGGCATCTTCCTACATCGAAAACACGCATGGGAAACCTAGATGTTGGTACACCGTCTGATCGGGAAAGGTTTCTGAAACGCACCTCATTTCTCATCTCCTTGTGCTCGGGTTCGCCATTCCAGCTACTTTACTAGCAATCTCCCTACTTGGAGAATCAGCACCTTTAACCTCCTGTTCCATACAGGTTGCAATTTGTCCTAAGGATGAATGGGAAGAGGGGCAACCAATGAGAGACTACATCTAGGTGTTGGGACAGGCACAGGTCACTCTATTTTCCCATCAGGAAGAAGAATTAACCACAGGCTCAGCCTACCTCCCGGAACCAGAATAGGGCCTGAGGCAATCCCGTGCTTCTGCGGCCAGCTCCCAAAAAAGCCAGTTGAAAAATGGAGCACATGGGCACTGCAATTCACAAACCTGCAGAGTTATAAATGATAACTCTCGTCCACAAATATATTGAGGGAAGGCAACGAAGAGGATTTGAAAGCAAGGCAGAATTGCAGGAAACTGGTTTCAGGAGGTAGATTCGAATCGCCTTTAAAGCACATGAAAAGTGGCAAAACGTCGACAATGATGCCCTTGGCCAAAAAGGGCGTATGCGTTTTTTCCTGAATATATTCAGGAAAAAACGCATACGCCCTTTTTGGCCCACCAAGCAACCTGGAAATGTAAATCAGCGCTACAAAGAAGTCTCGCTTCCCATCGGTCAAAAGGGCCATGCTGAAAAAACTGTCAAAACCACAAAAGCAGGACAGGCCATTGAGAAATGGAAGCCTTGCTACACTGATGGGCGGGATGTAAATTGCCAGCAACCACTCTGGAGAAGTGTACGGTGTGGCCTGAAACATCGAAAAAACACAGCTTAGGGAGCATAGGGCACTTCCACTCATGGGCGTATAAATTGGGAAAATTAAAAATCAGCAAGAGACAGGCACCCCAAAGTTTAGGGCTGCTCTGTTGACAAGAACCTCCACTTCATGACACCTTAAATATCCCAGGAAAGAGAAAAATGGATAAAGAAGTTGTGGTCCTTATGTACAATGGAATATCACTCAGCCATGAAATCAATGTCTTAAGGCTAGTAGCATCATGATGAGTGGATTTAGGTACGACGACTCTAAGTGAAATAAGTCACACAGAAAAAGACACTTATCATAAGCTATCACTTATAGAGGGAATGTAAAAACTGCTACACTTGAACTGAATTACAAAAGAGAACAGAGTCACACGTTTAGAAAACACACTATGGCTGCTTAACGGGAAAGATGAGGTGGTGTGATGCATAAAACAAGGGTTTCAAATTAGATCAGATACCGTTCCATACACCCAATATGTAATAGACAAGACCTACTCCTTGCTCAGTGAACTGGACTCAACACCCCCTATTCACCGCACAAGTATATATCTGACTAGTGAGAATCTTAAAACCTATGTATTGATATCCCTCTGGAAGTGTGTCAAGTGGGTGTAAAGCCGCCTAAACACAGCCGTGAAAAGCAGCTAAACCCCATTATAAAAATAAATTACTTGTAGAAACCCGTAAAACAAAGACAGTGAAAGAGAGAGAAATTCTTACACAATTCGTTCAGGGGCTGTGATGCAACCTGGATTGAAAATATCTAGACCCACAGTTGGATGAGACCTAAGGGTGGACACTCTTGGGGCTGACAGGTTTGGTGAGGTTGGGTGAGCAAACACAGACCCTTTAAGGTAATACTGCGTGGTACCCATCCCATGGGTCCCAAATCTCCAGTTTTAAGGGCATCTTCCTGCATTGAAAACATGCATGAGAAACCCAGAAGATGGTACACCATGTGATCGGGAAAGGTTTCTAAAACGCACCTCATTTCTCATCTCCTTGTGCTCGGGTTCACCATTCCAGCTACTTTACTAGCAATCTCCCTACTTGCAGAATCAACACCTTTAACCTCCTGTTCTGTACAGGTTGCAATTTGTCCTGAGGATGAACGGGAAGAGGGGCAACCAATGAGAGACTAGATGTAGGTGTTGGAACAGGCACAGGTCACTCTATTTTCCCATCAGGAAGAAGAATTAAGCACAGGCTCAGCCTGCCGCCGGGAAGCAGAATAGTGCCTGAGGCAATCCCGCGCTTCTGCGGCCAGCTCCGAAAAAAGCCAGTTGAAAAATGGAGCACATGGGCACTGCAATTCACAAACCTGCAGAGTTATAAATGATAACTCTCGTCCACAAATATATTGAGGGAAGGCAACGAAGAGGATTTGAAAGCAAGGCAGAGTTGCAGGAAACAGGTTTCAGGAGGTAGATTCGAATCGCCTTTAAAGCACATGAAAAGCGGCAAAACGTCGACAATGATGCCCTTGGCCAAAAAGGGCGTATGCGTTTTTTCCTGAATATATTCAGGAAAAAACGCATACGCCCTTTTTGGCCAACCAAGCAACCTGGAAAGGCAAATCAGCGCTACAAAGAAGTCTCGCTTCCCATCGGTCAAAAGGGCCATGCTGAAAAAAGTGTCAAAACCACAAATGCAGGACAGGCCATGGAGAAATAGGAGCCTTGCTACGCTGATGGGCGGGATGTAAATTGCCAACAGCCACTCTGGAGAAGGGTACGGTGTGTCCTGAAACATCGAAAAAACACAGCTTAGGGAGCATAGGGCACTTCCACTCATGGGCGTATAAATTGGGAAAAATAAAAATCAGCAAGACACAGGCACCCCAAAGTTTACGGCTGCTCTGTTGACAAGAACCTCCACTTCATGACACCTTAAATATCCCAGGAAAGAGAAAAATGGATAAAGAAGTTGTGGTCCTTATATACAATGGAATATCACTCAGCCATGAAATCAATGTCATAAGGCTAGTAGCAGCATAATGAGTGGATTTAGGTACGACGACTCTAAGTGAAATAAGTCACACAGAAAAAGACACATATCAAAAGATATCACTTATAGAGGGATGTAAAAACCGCTACACTTGAACTGAATTACAAATCAGAACAGAGTCACCCATTTTGAAAACACACTATGGCTGCTTAACGGGAAAGGTGAGGTGGGGTGATGCATAAAACAAGGGTTTCAAATTCGCTCAGATACCGTTCCATACACCCAATATGTAATAGAGAAGACCTACTCCTTGCTCAGTGAACTGGACTCAACACCCCGTATTCACCGCACAAGAATATATCCGACTAGTGAGAATCTTAAAACCTATGTATTGATATCTCTCTGGAAGTGAGTCAAGAGGGTGTAAAGCCGCATAAACACAGCCGTGAACAGCAGCTAAACCCCATTATAAAAATAAATTATTTTTAAAAACGCATGAAACAAAGACAGTAAAAGAGAGAGAAATTCTTACAAAATTCATTCAGGGGCTGTGACGCAACCTGGGTTGACCATATCTAGACCCACAGCTGGATGAGACATAAGGGTGGACACTCTTGGGGCTGAGAGGTTTGGTGAGGTTGGGTGAGCCATCGCAGACCCTTTAAAGTAATACTGCGTGGTACCCATCCCATGGGTCCCAAATCTCTAGGTTCAAGGGCATCTTCCTACATCGAAAACTTGCATGAGGAACCCAGAAGATGGTACAGCGTGTGAATTTGAAAGGTTTCTAAAACGCACCTCATTTCTCATCTCCTTGTGCTCGGGTTCGCCATTCCAGCTACTTCACTAGCAATCTCCCTACTTGGAGAATCAGCACCTTTAACCTCCTGTTCCCTACAGGTTGCAATTTGTCCTGAGGATGAACGGGAAGAGGGGCAACCAATGAGAGACTAGATCTAGGTGTTGGGACAGGCACAGGTCACTCTATTTTCCCATCAGGAAGAAGAATTAACCACAGGCTCAGCCTGCCGCCCGGAACCAGAATAGGGCCTGAGGCAATCCCGCGCTTCTGCGGCCAGCTCCCAAAAAAGCCAGTTGAAAAATGGAGCACATGGGCACTGCAATTCACAAACCTGCAGAGTTATAAATGATAAATCTCGTCCACAAATATATTGAGGGAACGCAACGAAGAGGATTTGAAAGCAAGGCAGAGTTGCAGGAAACAGGTTTCAGGAGGTAGATTCGAATCGCCTTTAAAGCACATGAAAAGCGGCAAAACGTCGACAATGATGCCCTTGGCCAAAAAGGGCGTATGCGTTTTTTCCTGAATATATTCAGGAAAAAACGCATACGCCCTTTTTGGCCAACCAAGCAACCTGGAAAGGCAAATCAGCGCTACAAAGAAGTCTCGCTTCCCATCGGTCCAAAGGGCCATGCTGAAAAAAGTGTCAAAACCACAAATGCAGGACAGGCCATGGAGAAATAGGAGCCTTGCTACGCTGATGGGCGGGATGTAAATTGCCAACAGCCACTCTGGAGAAGGGTACGGTGTGTCCTGAAACATCGAGAAAACACAGCTTAGGGAGCATAGGGCACGTCCACTCATGGGCGTATAAATTGGGAAAACTAAAAATCAGCAAGACTCAGGCACCCCAAAGTTTAGGCCTGCTCTGTTGACAAGAACCTCCACTTCAGGAAACCTTAAATATCCCAGGAAAGAGAAAAATGGATAAAGAAGTTGTGGTCCTTATGTACAATGGTATACCACTCAGCCATGAAATCAATGTCATAAGGCTAGAAGCAGCATGATGAGTGGATTTAGGTACGACGACTCTAAGTGAAATAAGTCACACAGAAAAAGACACTTATCAAAAGCTATCACTTATAAAGGGAATGTAAAAACCGCTACACTTGAATTGAATTACAAATCAGAACAGAGTCACACATTTAGAAAACACACCATGGCTGCTTAACGGGAAAGGTGATGTGCGGTGATGCATAAAACAAGGGTTTCAAATTATCTCAGATACCGTTCCATACACCCAATAAGTAATAGAAAAGACCTACTCCTTGCTCAGTGAACTGGACTCAACACCCCCTATTCACCGCAGAAGAATATATCTGACTAGTAAGAATCTTAAAACCTATGTATTGATATCTCTCTGGAAGTGAGTCAAGTGGGTGTAAAGCCGCATAAACACAGCCATGAAAAGCACCTAAACCCCATTATAAAAATAAATTACTTTTAAAAACCCGTAAAACAAAGACAGTGAAAGAGAGAGAAATTCTTACAAAATTCCTTCAGGGGCTGTGACGCAACCTGGGTTGAACATATCTAGACCACAGTTGGATGAGACCTAAGGGTGGACACTCTTGGGCTGAGAGGTTTGGTGACGTTGGGTGAGCAAACGTAGACCCCTTAAAGTAATACTGTGTGGTACCCATTCCATGGGTCCTAAATCTCCAGGTTCAAGGGCATCTTCCTACATCGAAAACACGCATGGGAAACCTAGATGATGGTACACCGTCTGATCGGGAAAGGTTTCTGAAACGCACCTCATTTCTCATCTCCTTGTGCTCGGGTTCGCCATTCCAGCTACTTTACTAGCAATCTCCCTACTTGGAGAATCAGCACCTTTAACCTCCTGTTCCATACAGGTTGCAATTTGTCCTAAGGATGAATGGGAAGAGGGGCAACCAATGAGAGACTACATCTAGGTGTTGGGACAGGCACAGGTCACTCTATTTTCCCATCAGGAAGAAGAATTAACCACAGGCTCAGCCTACCGCCCGGAACCAGAATAGGGCCTGAGGCAATCCCGTGCTTCTGCGGCCAGCTCCCAAAAAAGCCAGTTGAAAAATGGAGCACATGGGCACTGCAATTCACAAACCTGCAGAGTTATAAATGATAACTCTCGTCCACAAATATATTGAGGGAAGGCAACGAAGAGGATTTGAAAGCAAGGCAGAATTGCAGGAAACAGGTTTCAGGAGGTAGATTCGAATCGCCTTTAAAGCACATGAAAAGTGGCAAAACGTCGACAATGATGCCCTTGGCCAAAAAGGGCGTATGCGTTTTTTCCTGAATATATTCAGGAAAAAACGCATACGCCCTTTTTGGCCCACCAAGCAACCTGGAAAGGTAAATGAGCGCTACAAAGAAGTCTCGCTTCCCATCGGTCAAAAGGGCCATGCTGAAAAAACTGTCAAAACCACAAAAGCAGGAGAGGCCATTGAGAAATGGAAGCCTTTCTACACTGATGGGCGGGATGTAAATTGCCAGCAACCACTCTGGAGAAGTGTACGGTGTGGCCTGAAACATCGAAAAAACACAGCTTAGGGAGCATAGGGCACTTCCACTCATGGGCGTATAAATTGGGAAAATTAAAAATCAGCAAGAGACAGGCACCCCAAAGTTTAGGGCTGCTCTGTTGACAAGAACCTCCACTTCATGACACCTTAAATATCCCAGGAAAGAGAAAAATGGATAAAGAAGTTGTGGTCCTTATGTACAATAGAATATCACTCAGCCATGAAATCAATGTCTTAAGGCTAGTAGCATCATGATGAGTGGATTTAGGTACGACGACTCTAAGTGAAATAAGTCACACAGAAAAAGACACTTATCATAAGCTATCACTTATAGAGGGAATGTAAAAACTGCTACACTTGAACTGAATTACAAAAGAGAACAGAGTCACACGTTTAGAAAACACACTATGGCTGCTTAACGGGAAAGATGAGGTTGTGTGATGCATAAAACAAGGGTTTCAAATTAGATCAGATACCGTTCCATACACCCAATATGTAATAGACAAGACCTACTCCTTGCTCAGTGAACTGGACTCAACACCCCCTATTCACCGCACAAGAATATATCTGATTAGTGAGAATCTTAAAACCTATGTATTGATATCTCTCTGGAAGTGAGTCAAGAGGGTGTAAAGCCGCATAAACACAGCCGTGAAAAGCAGCTAAACCCCATTATAAAAATAAATTATTTTTAAAAACGCATGAAACAAAGACAGTAAAAGAGAGAGAAATTCTTACAAAATTCATTCAGGGGCTGTGACGCAACCTGGGTTGACCATATCTAGACCCACAGCTGGATGAGACATAAAGGTGGACACTCTTGGGGCTGAGAGGTTTGGTGAGGTTGGGTGAGCCATCGCAGACACTTTAAAGTAATACTGCGTGGTACCCATCCCATGGGTCCCAAATCTCTAGGTTCAAGGGCATCTTCCTACATCGAAAACTTGCATGAGGAACCCAGAAGATGGTACAGCGTGTGAATTTGAAAGGTTTCTAAAACGCACCTCATTTCTCATCTCCTTGTGCTCGGGTTCGCCATTCCAGCTACTTTACTAGCAATCTCCCTACTTGGAGAATCAGCCCCTTTAACCTCCTGTTCCCTACAGGTTGCAATTTGTCCTGAGGATGAACGGGAAGAGGGGCAACCAATGAGAGACTAGATCTAGGTGTATGGGACAGGCACAGGTCACTCTATTTTCCCATCAGGAAGAAGAATTAACCACAGGCTCAGCCTGCCGCCCGGAACCAGAATAGGGCCTGAGGCAATCCCGCGCTTCTGCGGCCAGCTCCCAAAAAAGCCAGTTGAAAAATGGAGCACATGGGCACTGCAATTCACAAACCTGCAGAGTTATAAATGATAAATCTCGTCCACAAATATATTGAGGGAACGCAACGAAGAGGATTTGAAAGCAAGGCAGAGTTGCAGGAAACAGGTTTCAGGAGGTAGATTCGAATCGCCTTTAAAGCACATGAAAAGCGGCAAAACGTCGACAATGATGCCATTGGCCAAAAAGGGCATATGCGTTTTTTCCTGAATATATTCAGGAAAAAACGCATACGCCCTTTTTGGCCAACCAAGCAACCTGGAAAGGCAAATCAGCGCTACAAAGAAGTCTCGCTTCCCATCGGTCCAAAGGGCCATGATGAAAAAATTGTCAAAACCACAAATGCAGGACAGGCCATGGCGAAATAGGAGCCTTGCTACGCTGATGGGCGGGATGTAAATTGCCAACAGCCACTCTGGAGAAGTGTACGGTGTGTCCTGAAACATCGAGAAAACACAGCTTAGGGAGCATAGGGCACGTCCACTCATGGGCGTATAAATTGGGAAAACTAAAAATCAGCAAGACAGAGGCACCCCAAAGTTTAGGGCTGCTCTGTTGACAAGAACCTCCACTTCATGACAACTTAAATATCCCAGGAAAGAGAAAAATGGATAAAGAAGTTGTGGTCCTTATGTACAATGGAATATCACTCAGACATGAAATCAATGTCATAAGGCTAGTAGAAGCAAGATGAGTGGAGTTAGGTACGACGATTCTAAGTGAAATAAGTCACACAGAAAAATACACTTATCATAAGCTATCACTTATAGAGGGAATGTAAAAACCGCTACACTTGAACTGAATTAAAAAACAGAACAGAGTCACACGTTTAGAAAACACACTATGGCTGCTTAACGGGAAAGGTGAGGTGGGGTGATGCATAAAACAAGGGGTTCAAATTCGCTCAGATACAGTTCCATACACCCAATATGTAATAGACAAGACCTACTCCTTGCTCAGTGAACTGGACTCAACATCCCCTATTCACCGCACAAGAATATATGTGACTAGTAAGAATCTTAAAACCTATGTATTGATATATGTCTGGAAGTGAGTCAAGTGGGTGTAAAGCCGCATAAACACAGCCGTGAAAAGCAGCTTAACCCCATTATAAAAATAAATTACTTTTAAAAACCCGTAAAACAAAGACAGTGAAAGAGAGAGAAATTCTTACAAAATTCGTTCAGAGGCTGTGATGCAACCTGGATTGACCATATCTACACGCACAGCTGGATGAGACATAAGGGTGGACACTCTTGGGGCTGAAAGGTTGGGTTAGGTTGGGTGAGCAAATGCAGACCCTTTAAAGTAATACTGCGTGGTACCCATCCCATGGGTCCCAAGTCTCCAGGTTCAAGGGCATCTTCCTACATCGAAAACATGCATGAGAAACTCAGAAGATGGTACACCGTGTGATTTTGAAAGGTTTCTAAAACGCACCTCATTTCTCATCTCCTTGTGCTCGGGTTCGCCATTCCAGCTACTTTACTAGCAATCTCCCTACTTAGAGAATCAGCACCTTTAACCTCCTGTTCCCTACAGGTTGCAATTTGTCCTGAGGATGAAAGGGAAGAGGGGCAACCAATGAGAGACTAGATCTAGGTGTTGGGACAGGCACAGGTCACTCTATTTTCCCATCAGGAAGAAGAATTAAGCACAGGCTCAGCCTGTCCCCCAGAAGCAGAATAGGGCCTGAGGCAATACCGTGCTTTTGCGGCCAGCTCCCAAAAAAGCGCGTTGAAAAATGGAGCTCAGGCACACTGCAATTCACAAACCCGCAGAGTTATAAATGATAACTCTCATCCACAAATATATTGAGGGAAGGCAACGAAGAGGATTTGAAAGCAAGGCAGAATTGCAGGAAACAGGTTTCAGGAGGTAGATTCGAATCGCCTTTAAAGCACATGAAAAGTGGCAAAACGTCGACAATGATGCCCTTGGCCAAAAAGGGCGTATGCGTTTTTTCCTGAATATATTCAGGAAAAAACGCATACGCCCTTTTTTGCCAACCAAGCAACCTGGAAATGCAAATCAGCGCTACAAAGAAGTCTCGCTTCCCATCGGTCAAAAGGGCCATGCTGCAAAAAGTGTCAAAACCAGAAATGCAGGACAGGCCATGGAGAAATGGCAGCCTTGCTATGCTGATGGGCGGGATGTAAATTGCCAACAGACACTCTGGAGAAGTGTACGGTGTGTCCTGAAACATCGAAAAAACACAGCTTAGGGAGCATATGGCACGTCCACTCATGGGCGTATAAATTGGGAAAACTAAAAATCAGCAAGACACAGGCACCCCAAAGTTTAGGGCTGCTCTGTTGACAAGAACCTCCACTTCATGACACCTTAAATATCCCAGGAAAGAGAAAAATGGATAAAGAAGTTGTGGTCCTTATGTACAATGCAATATCACTCAGACATGAAATCAATGCCATAAGGCTAGTAGAAGCAAGATGAGTGGAGTTAGGTACAACGATTCTAAGTGAAATAAGTCACACAGAAAAAGACACTTATCATAAGCTATCACTTATAGAGGGAATGTAAAAACCGCTACAGTTGAACTGAATTACAAAACAGAACAGAGTCACACGTTTAGAAAACACACTATGGCTGCTTAACGGGAAAGGTGAGGTGTGGTGATGCATAAAACAAGGGTTTCAAATTCGCTCAGATACCGATCCATACACCCAGTATGTAATAGACAAGACCTACTCCTTGCTCAGTGAACTGGACTCAACACCCCCTATTCACCGCACAAGAATATATCTGACTAGTAAGAATCTTAAAACCTATGTATTGATATCTGTCTGGAAGTGAGTCAAGCGGGTGTAAAGCGGCATAAACACAGCAGTGAAAAGTAGCGAATCCCCATTTTAAATTAAATAACTTTAAAAAACCCAAAAAAATAAGACAGTGATAGAGAGAGGAAATTTTACATAATTCGTTCCTGGGCTGTGATGCAACCTTGTTTGATCATATCTAGACCCACAGCTGGATGAGAAATAAAGCTGGACACTCTTGCAGCTGAAGGACTCTTTCCCTAGTTACCAGATTGGGGAACGTAAATAGGCTGCCGCCCTCTGGCCGTTACCTGCAAAAGCAGCTTTAAAATCTGTGTTAATGGTCACTTCATATGAACAAGTACTTTAGGGCTGTAAATGAAACCTGCTCTCAAAATGTCTTGAGGGAGGTAGTGGCCAAAACTTTTCAAAATGTGACACTTACTTTAAGAAAACAATTTGAAGAACTAAGCTGTAATCACAGTTTGATAAATAAAAAGAGCATGCTTTAAAGATCAATTTCAACAGATTATGGGACACATGCAAATTCAGCCACACAGAGGTATCAGCTCGCACCTGTTAGAATAACCAGCAGCAAGCAAACTACAAACAATAAATATTGAAGGTGTTTTGGAGAAATGCATACCCTCAATTTTAAGTGGGACATAACCTGGAAAGAGCCACTAATGAGAACTGAATGGTGGTGCCTTTAAAACGTACACACTGAGCTACCATATGATACAGCAAGCCCACTCCTTGGCCTATAACATAAGGAGATAGAACTGGAAAGACACAGGCAAGCAAATGTGCATTGCAGCAGTATTACAATAACCAAGACATGGAGGCAACCAAATAGTCCATCAAGAGGTGCGTGGCCAAAGAATAACTGGTACACGTACAGATGGAATATGAGCCAGGGAAAAAAACAAAACAATGCCATTTGCAGCACTGTGTATGATTCTTGAGTTAATCAGGCAAATTGTACTAAGTCAGAAAGCAAAAGACACATATCCTATAATATCACTTATAGGTCTTAGCTAAAAATTGATACCAATGAAGATATTTCCACAGAGAAATGCAATCACAGATTCATTAAACAAACTTAGGGTTCACCAAATGGAAAGGTGTGAGGATTGGATACATTAGGATATTGGGGTTAAGATAGATATAGAAACACATGTGAAATATGTAATCACCAAAGACCTACGTAATACCAAGACAAGACTACTCAACATGGTGTCATAACCTACATGGGAAAATGATCCAAAGAAGAATAGATATATGTATATGTTTAAAAGAACCACATCTTGCACACCTAGAAGAAACAAAACATTTTAATCAAATTTGCTCTGACAAAAAATAAAAATTAAATTAAAAAAAGAACAAGAAGTAATGAGACATAAACTTAAGGGGCTTTGTGCTGGCACATTGCATTCTAATTTACAACCAGAACATGACTTCCATTAAGGCTCTGTCATCACTAATAAAGCAGCTTTATAAGCAATGTTGAAGGTAGCTTAAAAGAAGTCTCACTAATTATTGATAGTAACAAGGAAACAAAGAAAAGTAAAAATCTCACTGCAAAAAGTATACATAGGGTAAGGATAGTAGATCAAACACTGATTAAACTTCTGTAAAGAATAAAAGACAACAGTAGTATGTTTTGTTAAAAAAGAGAGGGCCCAAATAAATCTGAAATGAAAGAGATGATGTTACAACAGACACCACAGAAATACAAAGTATCCTAAGATACACACAGGGTAACTCAGGGCTCAGACTGGACAGAGCCCACTCTCCAGTCCCCTGTACATGACTTAAAGGAGCCTCAGGAACTGAGGAGGAGGTCCCTGAGGAGAGGCTCAAGATAGAATATGGTAGGCATTAACATGACTGCATTCATCTTAAACATGCCTGAACTACATTCACACGAGATGATTTTGTCCTGTATGTACATCGGCACCTATAGCCGGAACTGCAGATCTTTGGCTTCAACACCTCTACTGACAACATTAGCTTCACCTGCTGTGGACCGTCTCCTATAGGATTTCTAGAATCACAAAACATCGAAGCTTCACAGGACCCAGAGTCTGTGCGACTCCACACAGAGTCTCAGAGTCTCAACTCCACTCAGATACTCCACTCTTGGAGGGCACACACAAAGTAGTGTGCACATCAGGACCCAGGGGAAGGAGCAGTGACCCCGTAGGAGAATGACCAGAACTACCTGCTACTTTTAGAGGGTCTCCTGCAGAGGCAGCTTGTGGCTGTGGCTGTGGCTCACCGTGAGGACAACAACACTGGCAGCAGAAGTTCTGGGAAATACTCCTTGGTGTGAGCCCTCCCAGAGTCCGCCATTAGCCCCACCAAGAGCAAGGTAGGCTACAGTGCTGGGTCGCCTCAGGCCAAACAACCAACAGGGAGGGAACCCAGCCCCATGCATCAGCAGACAAGCAGATTCAACTTTTTATTAAAGTTTTATTTAATCCGTAGACAAGCGGATTAAAGCTCTGCCCACCAAAGCAACACCCAGCTCTACCCACCACCAGTCCCTCCCATCAGGAAGCTTGCACAAGCCTCTAAGATAGACTCATCCACCAGAGAGCAGACAGCAGAAGCAAGAAGAACTACAATTCTGCAGCCTGTGGAAGGAAAACCACATTCACAGAAAGATAAACAAAATGAAAAGGCAGAGGACTTTATACCAGATCAAGGAACAAGATAAAACCCCAGAAAAAAAAACGAAATGAGGTGGAGATAGGGAACCTTCCAGAAAAAGAATTCAGAATAATGATAGTGAAGTTGAGCCAAGACCTTAGAAAAAGAAAGGAGGCAAAGATCGAGAAGACACAAGAAATGCTTAACAAAGACCTAGAAGAATTAAGGAACAAACACCTAGAAGAATTAAAGAACAAACAAACAGAGGTGAACAATGTAATAACTGAAATGAAAAATACACTAGAAGGAATCAGTAGCAGAATAACTGTGGCAGAAGAACGGATAAGTGGCCTGGAAGACAGAAAGGTGGAAATCACTGCCATGGAACAGAATAAAGAAAAAGAATGAAAATAAATGAAGACACCCCAAGAGTCCTCTGGGACAACATTAAACGCAACAACATTCGCATTATAGGGGTCCCAGAAGGAGAAGAGAGAGAGAAAGGACCCGAGAATATATTTGAAGAGATTATGGTCAAAAACTTCCCTAGCATGGGAAAAGAAATAGCCACCCAAGTCCAGAAGCACAGAGTGTCCCAGGCAGGAGAAACCAAAGGAGAAAAATGACAAGACACATAGTAATCAAATTGACAAAAATTAACGACAAAGAAAAATTATTGAAAGCAGCAAGGGAAAAATGACAAATAACATACAAGGGAAATCCCATAAGGATAACAGCTGATTTCTCAGCAGAAAATCTACAAGCCAGAAGGAAGTGGCATGATAAATTTAAAGTGATGAAAGGGAAGAACCTACAACCAAGGGTACTGCACCCTGCAAAGAGCTCATTCAGATTTGATGGAGAAATCAAAAGCCTTACAGACAAGCAAAGGCTAAGAGAATTCAGCACCATGCAACCAGCTCTACACCAAATGCTAAAAGAACTTCTCTAAGTGGGAAACACAAGAGAAGAAAAGGACCCACCAAGACAAACCCATAACAATTAAGAAAATAGTAGTAGGAACATACATATCGATAATTACCTTAAACGTGAATGCACTAAATGTTCCAACCAAAAGACATAGACTGGCTGAATGGATACAAAAACAAGACCCATATATATGCTGTCTACAAGAGACCCATTTCAGACCTAGGGACACATACAGACTGAAAGTGAGGCGATGGAAAAATATATTCTATGCTAATGAAAATCAAAAGAAAGCTGGAGTAGCAATACTCATATCAGATAAAATAGACTTTAAAATAAAGAATGTTACAAGAGACAAGGAAAGACACTACATAATGGTCAAGGGATCAATCCAAGAAGAAGATATAACAATTATAAATATATATGTACCCAACATAGGAGCACCTCAATGTATAAGGCAACTGCTAACAGCTATAAAAGAGGAAATCGACAGTAACACAATAATAGCGGGGGACTTTAACAGCTCACTTACACCAGTGGAGATCAGCCAGACAGAAAATTAATAAGGAAACACAAGCTTTAAATGACACAATAGACCAGATAGAGTTCATTGATATTTATAGGACATTCCATCCAAAAACAGCAGATTACACGTTCTTCTCAACTGCACACGGAACATTCTCCAGGATAGATCACATCTTGGGTCACAGATAAAGCCTCAGTAAATTTAAGAAAACTGAAATCATATCAAGCAGCTGTTCCGACCACAATGCTATGAGATTAGAAATCAATTACACAGAAAAAACTGTAAAAAACACAAACACATGGAGGCTAAACAATACGTTACTAAATAACCAAGAGATCACTGAAGAAATCAAAGGGGAAATCAAAAACTACCTAGAGACAAATGACAACAAAAACACGATGATCCAAAACCTATGGGATGCAGCAAAAGGAGTTCTAAGAGGGAAGTTTATAGCAATACAAGCCTACCTCAAGAAACAAGAAAAATCTCAAATAAACAATCTAACCTTACACCTAGAGGAACTAGAGAAAGAAGAACAAAACCCAAAGTTAGTAGAAGGAAAGAAATCCTAAAGATCAGAGCAGAAATAAATGAAATAGAAACAAAGAAAACGGAAGCAAAGATCATCAAAACTAAAAGCTGGTTCTTTGAGAAGATAAGCAAAAATGATCAACCTTTAGCCACACTCAAGAAAAAGAGGGAGAGGACGCAAATCAACAAAATTAGAAGTGAAAAAGGAGAAGTTACAACAGACACCACAGGAATACAAAGCATCCTAAGAGACTACTACAAGCAACTCTGTGCCAATAAAATGGACAATCTGGAAGAAATGGACAAATTCTTAGAAAGGTATAACCTTCTAAGACTGAACCAGGAAGAAATAGAAAATATGAACAAACCTATCACAAGCAATGAAATTGAAACTGTGATTAAAAATCTTCCAACAAACAAAAGTCCAGAACCAGATGGCATTACAGGTGAATTCTATCAAACATTTAGAGAAGAGCTAACACCCAACCTTCTCAAATTCTTCAAAACAATTGCAGGGGAAGGAACACTCCCAAACTCATTCTATGAGACCACCATCACCCTGATACCAAAATCAGACAGAGATACTACAAGGAAAGAAAATTATAGACCAATATCCCTGATGAATATAGATGCAAAAATCCTCAACAAAATACTAGCAAACAGAATCGAACAACACATTAAAAGGATCATACACCATGATCAAGTGGGGTTTATCCCAGGGATGCAAGGATTCTTCAATATACACAAATCAATGTGATACACCATATTAACAAATTGTAGAATAAAACCATATGGTCATCTCAATAGATGAAGGAAAAGATTTTGAGAAAATTCAACACTCATTTACGATAAAAACTCTGCAGAGTGTGGGCATAGACGGAAACTACCTCAACATAATAAAGGCCATATATGACAAACCCACAGCAAACAGCATTCTCAATGGTGAAAAACTGAAAGCGTTTCCTCTAAGATCAGGAACAAGACGAGGATGTCCACTCTCACCACTGCTATTCAACATAGTTTTGGAAGTCCTAGCCATGGCAATCAGAGAAGAAAAAGAAATAAAAGGAATACAAAACGGAAAAGAAGTAGTAAAATTGTCACTGTTTGCAGATGACATGATATCATAGATAGAGAATCTTAAAGATGCCACCAGAAAACCACTGGAGCTAATCAATGAATTTGGTAAAGTTGCAGGATACAAAATTAATGCACAGAAATTGCTTGCATTCCTATACACTAACAATGAAAGATCAGAAAGAGAAATTAAGGAAACAATCCCATTACCGCTGCAACAAAAAGAATAAAATACCTAGGAATAAACCTACCTAAGGAAGTAAAAGACCTGTACTCAGAAAACTATAAGACACTGATGAAAGAAATCAAAGATGATATAAACAGATGGAGACATATACCATGTCCTTGGATTAGAAGAATCAATATTGTGAAAATGACTATACTACCCAAAGCAATCTACAGATTCAATGCAATCCCGATCAAAATACCTTTGGCATTTTCTACAGAACAAGAAAAAAAAATCTTAAAATTTGTAGGGAGACACAAAAGACCCTGGATAGCCAAAGCAGTCTTGAGGGGGAAAAAAAAGAGCTGGAGGAATCAGACTTCCAGACTTCAGACTATATTACAAAGCTACAGTAATCAAGATAATATGGTACTGACACAAACACAGAAATATAGGTCAATAGAAAAGGATAGAAAGCACAGAGATAAACCCACGTACCTGTGGTTAACTAATCTATGACAAAGGAGGCAAGGGTATACAATGGAGAAAAGACAGTGTCTTCAGTAAGTGGTGCTGGGAAAACTCGACAGCTACATGTAAAAGAATGAAATTAGTACACTCCCTAACACCATACACAAAAATAACTCAAAATGGATTAGAGACCTAAATATAAGACCAGCCACTATAAAACTCTTAGAAGAAAACATAAGCAGAACAGTCTATGACATAAATCACAGCAAGATCCTTTTTGACCCACCTCCTAGAAAAATGGAAATAAAAACAAAAATTAAAAAATGGGACCGAATGAAACATAAATTCTTTTGCACAGCAAAGGAAAACTTAAGCAAGATGAAAAGACAACAATCAGAATGGGAGAAAATATTTTCAAATGAAGCAAATGGCAAAGGATTAATCTACAAAAAGCAGCTCATGTAGCTCAATATCACAAAACCAAACAACCCAATCCAAAAATGGGCAGAAGACCTAAATAGAAATTTCTCCAAAGAAGATATACAGGTTGCCAACAAACACATGAAAGGATGCTGAGCATCACTAATCATTAGAGAAATGCAAATCAAAACTACAGTGAGGTATCACCTCACACCAGTCAGAATGGCCATCATCAAAAAATCTACCAACAGTAAATGCTGGAGAGGCATTTATTGGAGAAAAGGGAACCCTCTTGCACTGTTGGTGGGAATGTAAATTGATATAGCCACTAGGTAGAACGGTATGGGGCTTCCTTAAAAACTAAAAATAGAACTACCATACAACCCAGCAAACCCACTCCTGGACATTTACCCTGAGAAAACCATAATTCAAAAAGAGTCATGTACCACAATGTTCACTGTAGCTCTATTTACAATAGCCAGGACATGGAAGCAACCTAAGTGTCCATCAACAGATAAATGGATAAAGAAGATGTGGCACATATATACAATGGAACATTATTCTGCCATAAAAAGAAGCGAAATTGAGTTATTTTTAGTGAGGTGGATGGATCTAGAGTCTGTCCTACAGAGTGAAGTAAGTCAGAAAGAGAAAAACAAATACCGTATGCTAACACATATATATGGAATCTAAAAAAAAAAAGTTTATGAAGAACGTAGGGGCAGGAAAGGATTAAGGACACAGACGTAGAGAAAGGACTTGAGGACATGGGGAGAGGGAAGGGTAAGCTGGGACAAAGTGAGAGAGTGGTATGGACATATATACACTACCAAATGTAAAATTGATAGCTACTGGGAAGCAGCCACATAGCACAGGGAGATCAGCTCTGTGCTTTGTGACCACCTAAAAGGGTGGGATAAGGGAGTGAGAGGGAGGTGCAAGAGGGAGGGGATATGGTGTTATATGTATACGCATAGCTGATTCACTTTTTTATACAGCAGAAACTAACACACAATTGTAAAGCAATTATACTCCAATAAAGATGTAAAAAAAAAAAAAAAAAAAAGAAAGCCCAGAGATAAACCTACACACCTATGGCACACTAATCTATGACAAAGGAGGCAAGGGTATACAATGGAGAAAAGACAGTCTCTTCAATAAGTGGTGCTGGGAAAAATGGACAGCTACATGTAAAAGAATGAAATTAGAACACTCCCTAACACCATACACAAAAAATAAACTCCAAATGGATTAGAGACCGAAATGTAAGACCGGACATTATAAAACTCTTAGAGGAAAACATAGGAAGAATACTCTTTGACATAAATCACAGCAAGATATTTTTTGATCCACCTCCTAGAGTAATGGAATAAAAAAAAAAAAAAAAACAAAAAAAAAAAAACAAATGGGAGCAAATGAAACCTAAAAGCTTTTGCAAAGCAAAGGAAACTACAAACAAGACGAAAAGACAACCCTCAGAATGGGAGAAAATATTTGCAAACGAATCAATGGACAAAGGATTAATCTCCAATGTATATAAACAGCTCATGCAGCTCAACAGTAAAAAAACAAACAAACCAATCCAAAAATGGGCAGATGACGTAGACATTTGTCCCAAGAAGACATACAGATGACCAAGAAACACATGAAAAGCTACTCAACATCACTAATTATTAGAGAAATATAAACCAAAACTACAATGAGGTATCACCTCACACGAGTTAGAATGGGCATCATCAGAAAATCTACAAACAACAAATGCTGGAGAGGGTGTGGAGAAAAGGGAACCCTCTTACACTATTTGTGGGAATGTAAATTGATACAGTCACTATGGAGAACAGTATGGAGGTTCCTTAAAAAACTAAAAATAGAATTACCATATGACCCAGCAATCCCACTACTGGCCATATACCCAGAGAAAACCATAATTCAAAAAGACATATTCACCACAATATTCATTGCAGCACTATTTACAATAGCCAGGTCATGGAAGCAACCTAAATGCCCATAGACAGACGAACGGAAAAGATGTGCTATATATATAAAATGGAATATTACTCAGCCATAAAAAGGAATGAAATTGGGTCATTTGTAGAGACGTGGATAGATCTAGAGACTGTCATACAGAGTGAAGTAAGTCAGAAAGAGAAAAACAAATATCGTATATTAACGCATACATGTAGAACCTAGAAAAATGGTAAAGATGAACTGGTTTGCAAGGCAGAAATAGAGACACAGATGTAGAGAACAAATGTATGGACACCAAGGGGGGAAAGTGGCAGGGTGGTGGTGGTGGGATGAATTGCGACCCTGGGATTGACATATATACACTTATATGTATAAAATAGATAACCAATAAGAGCCTGCTGTATAAAAAAATGAATAAAATAAATTCAAAAATTAAAAAATAAATAATACTTAAGAAAATAAAACAGAAAAAAAAGTTCTGTCCTTCCCATAGACGTATTTATATGAATGAATGATTTCCATGCTTATATCCATAAATACAAAAAGAGGAATAAAACTTACCTTGAACCAAAAAAGAAAAAAAAAAAAAACTGAACCCACTGGTCATACAGAGGAAAACCCTATCAGCGCACTTGCTCCAGTGGTAAACAATTCTTAAGTTGGTCACAGGTGGGGAATCATCTCCCATGCAGCCAGCAGCCCCCACACAAGGAGCGTCCTCATTGCAAAGCTGGGGGACCGTGAGGAGGCGTCTCTGACTAAACGTGAGCTGAGCCCCAGGCCAGCTGCTGCTGAACTTTTCCCACCGTTCCCAGGTAAAACACCTGAATGTGTGCAAAGACTAAAAACTAGAGGAAGGGGCTTGGAGTCACACCAGCGACAGCACGCAGGCCGACTTGGTGCCTGCAGGCCAGCCAGGATGGTCCTGGCCCCGGGCGCTCGTCTGGAAACTTTCCATTTCCCTGCCTGAGGTACCCCTCCTGTCCCGGCCCCCACTGCTTTTTTCCTTCCTTACCTCTGCCCGGGGAGAAATTCCAGCAGCAAGTATGGGTGACACATCCTCTTCTTTAGCAGGTGGCAGCCCGGCAACTCCTGCAGAAAGTCCAGTAGAGCCCCAGTCACAACGGGCCACTCATAGAGCCGTGGGCCCTACTGCCTCCCACCAGCCCAACCCCGAGACTGCTGACGGGGCAGAGAATATGGCGTCAGGCACAGCTGCAGAGGCTTTTGCTGCCTGGAGGGGTGTTTATATTGACCTCAACCCAGGCACACCTGGGAAGGGCTGGCCGGCCGGGTCAGGCTGCCCAGGTCAGCCAATCCTCGCCCCTCAGGGGCTCAGATTTGCAGAAAATGGGCCTTGCTGCACCGGCCAGATCCAAGGAACAGGTGTAGGGTCCCGAGAGTCAGGATAGATAAGGGGCGGCAGCCCTGGCTTGTTTTCTAATCATTTTATCTGGTCCAGGAGTGGGAGACAACTTCAAGAAGACCCTCTGCTAATGAGAGGAACCCAGGAGTCAGGGAGAGGAGGGGTGGTGGGTGGAGACAGAGGCCTGGTGCCCCGGCTGCTGTGGAAGCCCCTAGAAGACCAGGCAGAGGGAGGCCGCACAGAGTGAAGCCTAGGGTCACAGACCTGTTGGAGCTGCTGTTTATTAGTTCAAGCTCTGCTCTGAGGTGCTCTGTGTCAGCTCTGAGTGACAGGTGTGCTGGGGGTGCTCTGCAATGAGGGCTATGTGCACAGTTCCTGTGTGCCCAGCCCTGTCGGGGTACCTGTCCACGGGAGCTCCATATCCAGGGAGGGGCATGCCCACGAGAGCCCCGTGGGCTGCTGCGTACCTGCCCAGGTGAGCTCCATATCCTGGGAGGGGCCTGACCATGATGGCCCCATGGGCTGCTGGGTACCTGCCCAGGTGAGCTCCATATCCTGGGAGGGGCCTAACCACCACAGCCCCGTGGGCTGCTGGGTACCTGCCCAGGTGAGCTCCATATCCTGGGAGGGACCTGACCACAAGAGCCCCGTGAGCTGCTGGGGACCTGGTAGAGGACGCCAGGACAGTCAGTGAAGCCACAGAGGATATACATCTAGTAGTTCCTAATTCCTACACCCTGCTGGTCATTCTACCATCCACCAGGACATGGTATTCTGTATTAGACTTCAATGATGCCTTCTTCTGTATTCCATTCGTCCCAGAGTCACAAGAAATTTTGGCTGTGAGTGGCAGGACTCAACATACAACAAAAACAATACTGCTGGGCCGTCCTGCCCCAGGGGTTCAAAAATTCCCACACCATCTTTGGGGAAACGTTAGCTAAAGACCTAAAAAATCTACCTCTGGAGAAGGGAACCCTCCTTCAATATGCAGATGACATTCTGATCACCAGCCCGACTAAGGAGGCCTCTGAACTACCTAGCCAATAAAAGATAGAAGGTGTCCAAGAAAAAGGCTCAAATATCACAAACTAAGGTGACCTTCCTGGGCTTCATTCGCTCAGAAGGTCGGAGAAGCCCACCCCAGGAAAGGGAAGAAGCCATTTGCAGCCTCACCCTTCCTGAAACTAGAAGACAGCTTAGGGGTTCCTGGGGAGACCGGGGTTTGCTGCATCTGGATCCCTAACTACAGTCTAATAGCTGGGCCTCTATATGAAACACTGAAAGGAAAAGATGATGATCCTTTTGAATAGAATCCAGAAGCGGCCTTTCAAGAATGGAAAGAGCAGTCAGTTCAGATCCTTGCCCTGGACCTCCCTAAGTTAGCTAAACCCTTTGACCTTTACATTCCTGGTCCAAGGTGAATCGCCCTTGGAGTATTAGTGCAAAAACTGGGACCACTTGAAATGGAACAATGCAAGAATGCCCTCCAGGCATTGGCCAGCCACCCCATCCGACCAGGATACTGGGGGTATCTAAAAACCTGGAAATCAGCAGCCCGCAAGGCCAGCTCCCTCCTAAGGGAAAAGGACGCCACTTGGTGATCCTAACCACCCACCATGCCCTGAAGTTGCAGGGATTGCTCCGTGGGCACAATGACCTCGAGTGAGGAGGCCCTCCAACACCAACCTCCAGAGAGAAAACCTGGAGCAATGGGCCCCCATGACGACTCGTTTGACCATCACTTGACCTGGAGCTTCTCTCAGAAAACAACAAGAGTGTGTCCCAAAAGAGCAGACTATTGCTTACAGGACTTACTGCACCCAGAGCGGAGCTAATAAACTTGGCAGGGGAACCGTAAATAACGCTGCCACCATAGAAAAGCCTACAGACACCGCGGTGACGGCGGCCAATGAGACCGGCTGTACTCCTGGCTACTTCAAAAGGCCGTTGACTGAGTGGCCGTCAAGGTCCTGGATCACCACCAGCCCTGGACTGTCTGGGAGTTGAGCAAGCAGGGCTCTGACACCTGGTGTTGTTTGTACGTTAATTAGGTGGCCTAACTGAAGAAAGCGCAGAGTACTGGTCAGAGCATCTAGGCTAGCAGGAACTGTCAGCCTAAGGGGGCCGAACCAATGTGGAGCAGGGTAAAACGGCCCACCCCCACCCCAGCGTCTCTGCACATCTCTTTCCTGGACCCTTAAAGGTCATTAGAATCTATAAAACTTCCAATGCTGGTGCTCAGGCAGACGAGCAGTGAGGGAGGAGGCCTGGGGACAATCAACCTCACCTGGAGGCTGCTTGGGAGAAGTCCTCCCCCTCGCCCCGGGTATGAGGACACCCAACTCAGCACGAAGCATTTACAGAAGAGGTGTCTGCACCCTCAGCACCCCAAGAATGAGGAATGGGACAAAAGGCAGAGGAGGGCTTTGTCACTGGCAAAGCCCATGAAAAATTCCTGGGAGATGAAAATAGAATCTGGGCAATAAAATAAAGTCTAACCATTTTTTTCCTTTGTGCTTTGTCTAATTTCACTTGCTCCTAGGTTTCCACATGCAGAGGTCCCACACCCGACACTTCAGACCCGATTTCCTAGTGCAAAATGGCTGGGCCGACACCTCAGCTCGTGGGGCCCCATGCAGACTCTGCGACATAGAGCCTGAGCTCCAGCCAACCCGGCCCTCGAGAGCTCCGCCCCCTCCCTCCCGCTGACGCTGCCAGGATCTCTACACAGCAGCCCGGCCCACAACCCGCAGGGGAGCACACACTCTCACCTCTCCATTCTCTGATCATAATATAAAGTTTTCCTTTGCTTCTGAACCAAAGTCAGTCTCGATCTGTTGGCTCCAATGACACTAGGCAGGGAGACCCTTGTTGGGGCCCACTCTGCAGGATCAGTAACAGAATTTGAGAACATTGTAACTTCAAAGAACAGATGTGCGAGCCAAACTGTAATTAACATAGAGCAGTGTATAAGGCTCGTGTAAAATAAGATGTTTCTAACACTTCCATTTGATATTTCCATCACTTTATTATAAGCAAGTTCAGTTGAGGGGTTTGTCTTATTTGTCAGGTCAACAGTAGAGAAATGCAGTGATTTCTTTCCAAGGATGTACATCTAATAATCTTGGTTGAAGTTTCAACCTTGTTTTGACTGATTTTCCATTGAAAATGATACCTCTCTTTCAGCTCCTAGATTTCTGAGAAGTATAAAATCTTATATTTTGTATTACCAAAGGGGAAAGGTGGGAGGAGGGATAAATTAACAGTTTCAGATTAACATATACACACTGCTATGTATAAAATATATCATCAACAAGGAACTACTGTATAACACAGGGAACTATACTCAATATTTTGTAATGACCCCTAAGGGGAAATAATCTGAAATACAATAGATATCTATATCGACATCATCTATCAACTACAGATAAAATGGAAACTAAAGGAGGCCGATGGTGAGCGTTTCTGAACCTGAAGACTTCAATCATCTAAAGTTCGGACTCTGCCTACGGCCCAAGTCCCTTAATGAACACACATGTACCAGTAGCTTAAAAATTCCCCAGATTGGAGTTCGGGGAGACACTGATTTGGAAAAATCCCTGGTGTTCTCCTTACATACACAGGACCTTTCCTACAGCTAAAACATGCCTGTGACACCCAGAAGATGGAACACGGTTGGATCAGGGAGATTTTGGAAAAGGCACCAAAACTCCTAATTTCCTGGTTGTCGGGTTCACACCTCCAGCCTTTTTCCTTAAAATCTCCCCACCTGAGGATGTCAGCACCTTCAACATCCAGTTGCACAAAATTTGGAATTTTTCCAAAGGAAGAAGGGGAAGGAGGAGAAACAAGGAGAGCCAAGCCCTAGATGTTCGGACAGGCACATGTCACTCTAATTTCCAATCAGGAAGAAGAATTAAGCAAAGGCTTAGCCTGCCACCGGGAACCAGAGTAGGGCCAGAAGCAAACCAGCGGTTCTGCGGACAGCTCCCAAAAAAGCGAGTTGAAAAATGGAGCTCAGGGGCACTGCAATTCACAAACCTGCAGAGTTATAAATTATAACTATCGTCCAAAACTATATTGAGGGAAGGCAATGAACAGGATTGGAAAGCAAGGCAGAATTGCAGGAAACAGATTTCAGGAGTTAGATTCGAATAGCCCCTAAAGCACATGAAAAGAGGCCAAAAGTCGACAACGATGCACATGGCCAAAAAGAGCATATGTGTTTTTTTCTGAATAAATTCAGGAAAAAACGCATAGGCCCTTTTTGGCCAACCAAGCAAGCCGGAAATGCAATGCAGCACTACAAAGAAGTCTCACTTCCCATCGGTCAAAAGGGCCTTCCTAAAAAAGTGTAAAAAAAATACAGGAGAGGCCAGGGAGGAAAGGGAGCATTGTTACACTGATGGTCGGGATGTAAATTGCCAATGGCGACTCTGGAGAACGGTACGGTGTTTCCTAAAACATCTAAAAAACACAGCTAGAGAGAAAGGGGCACATCCATTCATGGGCGTATAAATTGGAAAAATTAAAATCAACAAGACACAGGCACCCCAAAGTTTAGGGATGCTCTGGTTACAAGAACCTCCACTTGTGTACATCTTAAATATCCCAGGGATGAGAAAAATGGTAAAGAAGTTGTGGTACTTATGTACAATGGAATATCACTCAGCCATGAAATCAATATCATAAGGCTAGTAGCAGCATGATGAGTGGATTTAGGTACGACGATTCTAAGTGAAATAAGTCACACAGAAAAAGACACTTATCATAAGATATCACTTATAGAGGGAATGTAAAAACCGCTACACTTGAACTGAATTACATAAGAGAACAGAGTCACACGTTTAGAAAACACACTATGGCTGCTTAACGGGAAAGGTGAGGTGGGGTGATGCATAAAACAAGGGTTTCAAATTAGCACAGATACCGTTACATACACCCAATATGTAATAGACAAGACCTACTCCTTGCTCAGTGAACTGGACTCAACACCCCCTATTCACCGCACAAGTATATATCTGAATAGTAAGAATCTTAAAACCTATGTATTGATATGTCTCTGGAAGTGTGTCAAGTGGGTGTAAAGCCGCATAAACACAGCCGTGAAAAGCAGCTAAACCCCATTATAAAAATAAATTACTTGTAAAAACCCGTAAAACAAAGACAGTGAAAGAGAGAGAAGTTCTTACACAATTCGTTCAGGGGCCGTGATGCAACATGGATTGACCAATTCTAGACCAACAGGTGGATGAGACCTAAGGGTGGACACTCTTGGGGCTGACAGGTTTGGTGAGGTTGGGTGAGCAAACGCAGACCCTTTAAAGTAATACTGCGTGGTACCCA